>NC_142795.1:14895303-15100303 GCF_049724085.1 Artemia sp. Qi Xiang Cuo
ACGTATTGATAGAACCTTTCGTCGGCTTTTCGGTATTAGCATTCAAATGAAAGCAAAGAGGAAAAGAAAGGCCTACTCTGCTACTAATATCATAAACCATATCTTGTCTAAGTGCCTAAACTGTTACCTGTGTAAACATAATGTGATAGTAGACAGTGAAAATGCCAAAAAAATAAAAAGTGTACTGTCAGAAAATATCACTCTGGAATATAAAGATGAAACGATGAAAACCAAAGCACTAGCAAACGTTACTGGCATTGATCAAACAGTCAATGAATCAAATATTGCCAAAGACGAAAAGCATATTGAACCTGTTCATAAGACACTAGTAAAAATTGTGTATGATTCAAAATAGAATAGTGATTTTTCTACTGATTACGAACTAAGAGAAGACAATAACTACACTATTAAGAGAGAACATGGTTAACCATTTTACTGGAACAGATTGAAAATGTCCAAACTTAATCATTTATATTAATAATTTATCATAATATATTTTTGTATTAATATTATACATACCACTATTTAATTAAAAACATTACATTGTTATGTGTTCATTTTTTTCTAGAGTAAGCTAGCACATCAAGTTTTTAGAATTTCTATTAAAACATCGACGATGTAAGAAAAGGAATTTGCATACATCTATTGTCAAACACATGGGATAACATTGTCAAAATTTAGGTATCGGAATGAAAAATTGTAGTTAAGTAAGTAAGCCAGTAAGTAAGTAAGGAAGTAAGTAAGTAAGTAAGTAAGTAACAAACTCTTTCTTGAATTCACCTCATGGATACATAATGCAGAAATTTCATTTAAGAAATTAAGAAAAAATTGTAAGCAAGTAACAAAAAATTGTAAGCAAGTAACAAACCCTTTCCTGAAGTCACCTCTCGGATACACAATGCAGAAACTCCATTTAAGAAATTATCAAAAAATTGTAGTAAGTAGCAAATTTTTCTTGAATTCGCCTCTTGGATAAACAAAAAGTCATTTCATTCAAGAAATTATGAAAAAATTTAAATAAGTAACAAATCTTTCTTGAAGTTATCTCATGGATATACAACGCAGAAATTTCATTTAAGAAATTATCAAAAATTGTAAGTAAGTAGCAAATTCTTTCTTGAATTCAACTACTGGATAAAGAAAAAGACATTTCATTCAAGAAATTATGACAAAATTCTAAGTAAGTAACAAACTGTTTCTTGAATCCTCCTCCTGTATGCACAATAAATATGTTTCATTTAAGAAATTAAGAAAACATTTTAATCTCGTAACAAACTCTTTCTTGAATACACCTTGAGAATACATAATGCGGAAATTTCATTAAAGAAATTATCAAAAATTGTAAGTAAGAAGAAAAATCTTTCTCGAATTCACCTCCTGGATCAATAAAAAAGACATTTCATTCAAGAAATTATGACAAAATTCTATGTAAGTAACAAACTCATTCTTGAAGTTACCTCTTGGATACATAATGCTGAAATTTCATTTAAGAAATTATGAAAAAATTGTAAACAAGTAACAAACTCTTTCCTGAAGTCACCTCGTGGATACACAATGTAAAAATTTCATTAAGGAAATTATGAAAAAATTGTAAGTAAGTAGCAAATTCTTTCTTGAATTCACCTGCTGTATAAACAAAAGAACATTTCGTTCAAGAAATTATGATAAAATTCCTACTAAGTATCAAAATCATTATTGTTTTCACGACTTAGATACACGATGTAGAAATTTAATTCAAGAAATTATGAAAAATTCTCAGTAAGTAACAATTTCTTTCTTGAAGTCAACTCTTGGATACACAATACGGAAATTTCATTCAATAAATTATGAAAAAATTGTAAGCAAGTAACAAACTCTTTCCTGAAGTCACCTCTTGGATACACAATGCAGAAACTTCATTTAATAAATTATAAAAAATTGTAACTAAGTAAAATTTTTATTGAATTCGCCTCTTGGATAAACAAAAAAAGTCATTTCATTCAAGAAATTATGACAAAATTCTAAATAAGTAACAAATCCTTTCTTGAAGTTATCTCATGGATACACAACGCTTTATTGTTTTCACGACTTAGATACACGATGTAGAAATTTAATTCAAGAAATTATAAAAAAAAGAAAAGTAAAGTAACAAACTTTTATTGATTTTCACCTCTTGGATACAGAAAAAGACATTTCATTCAAGAAATTATGACAAAATTCTAAGTAAGTAAAAACTCATTCTTGAATTCGCAGTTTACTTGCACAATACAGAAATTTCATACTATGGGACCTCTACACGTGATTAAACACGTTTTGAAACTACATGCTATTTGCTTGCCTTTCTTGGCACCTTTCCAAACTGACAGGGATCCCCACTGGTTCCTACACATTGCAAAAAGTGACGTCTCTGTGTCGTCTCTGTGATGACACACACATAGAGACGAGACACGCACAGACACGACACACAAACAGAGCCATAGTGAGAGAGATATCCAAAAAGTTGGGTTGATCTAGGTTCACTTAGAGTGGCGCGCCACTCTAAGTGAACCTAGATCAACCCAAATTTTGGATATATCTCTCACTATGACTCTGTTTGTGTGTCGTGTCTGTGTGTGTCTCGTCTCTATGTGTGTGTCATCACAGAGACGAAATAGAGACGTTAATTTTTTGCAATGTGTAGGAATCAGTGGTGAATCCCCACTCGTTTGGAAAGGTTCCAAGGACAGGCGAGCACATAGAAAGTAGTTTCAAAACGTGTTTAATCACGTGTAGAGGTCCCATAGTATGAAATTTCTGTATTTTACAAGTAAATGGCGAATTCAAGAAGGAGTTTTTTACTTACTTAGAATTTGTCATAATTTCTTGAATGAAAGGTCTTTTTATATATCCAAGAGGTGAAAATCCATAAAGAGTTTGTTACTTACTTCTCTTTTTTTATAAGTTCTTGAATTAAATTTATACATAGTGTATCTAAGTCGTGAAAACAATAAAGCGTTGTTTATCCATGAGGTAACTTCAAGAAAGGATTTGTTACTTATTTAGAATTTTGTCATAATTTCTTGAATGAAATGACTTTTTTGGTTTATCCAAGAGGCGAATTCATGAAAGAATTTTTTACTTACTTACAATTTTTGATAATTTCTTAAATGAAGTTTCTGCATTGTGTATCCAAGAGGTGAATTCAGGAAAGAGTTTGTTAGTTGCTTACAATTTTTTCATGATTTGTTGAATGAAATTTCTGTATTGTGCATCCAAGAGTTGATTTTCAGAAAGAAATTGTTACTCACTTAGACTTTTTTTATAATTTATTGAATTAAATTTCTACAACACTTATCTAAGTCATGAAAACAATAATGAGTTTGTTACTTACTTGGAATTTTGTCATGATTTCTTGAACGAAATGTCTTTTTTGTTTATCCGGCAGGTGAATTCATGAAACAATTTGCTACTTGCTTACAATTTTTTCATAATTTCATTAATGAAATTTCTGCATTGTGTATCCACGACGTGATTTCGGGAAAGAGTTTGTTACTTGCTTACAATTTTTTAATAATTTTTGAAATGAAATTTCAGCATTTTGTATCCATGAGGTAAATACAAAAAAGAGTTTTTTACTTACTTAGAATTTTGTAATAATTTCTTGAATGAGATGTCTTTTTTTTTTATACACGAGGTTAGTTAGAAAATGATTTTGATACTTACTTACAGTTTTTTATAATTTCTTAAATGAAATTTCCGCATTGTGTATCCACAAGATGTATTCAAGAAAGAGTTTGTTACTTGATTAAAATTTTTTTTTAATCTCTTAAATGAAATTTCTTTATTTTGCATTCAGGAAGAGGATTCACGAAAGAGATTGTTAATTACTTAGAATTTCTTCATAATTTCTCGAATGAAATGTATTTTTTATTGATCCAGGAGGTAAATAAGAGAAAGAATTTGCCACTTAATAACAATTTTTTATAATTTATTAAATGAAATTTCTGCGTTTTGTATGTATCCATGAGGTAATTTCAAGAAAGAATTTGTTACTTGTTTAGATTTGTTTTATAATTTCTTGAATGAAATGATTTTTTTTGTTTATCTAAGAGGCGAATTCAAGAAAGAATTTGCTACTTACTTATAATTTTGTTATACTTTCTTAAATGAAGCTTCTACATTGTGTATTCGAAAGGTGACTTCAGGAAAGAGTTTGTTACTTGCCTACAATTTTTTGTTACTTGCTTACAATTTTTTCATTATTTCTTAAATGAAATTTTTACATTATGTATACATGAGGTGACTTCAAGAAAGAGTTTGTTACTTACTTACTTACTTACTTCCAGCCTTACGTACTTACTTACTTGCTTACTTACTTACCTACAATTTTTCATTCTGATAGCTAGATTTGGATAATGTTATCTCATGTGTTTGACAATAGATGTATGCAAATTCCTTTTATTCCATCGTCGATGTTTTAATAGAAAATCTAAGCGCTTGATGTGCTAGCTTACTCTAAAAAATAATGAACACATAACAATGTAATGTTTTTAATGAAATATTGTTATGTATAATATTAATACAAAAATATAGTATTATGCATTATTAATATAAGTGATTAAGTTTTTACATTTTGAATCTGTTCCAATAAAATTGTTCACTATGTTCTCTCTTAATATTGTAGTTATTGTCTTTTCTTAGTTCGTAATCAGTAAAAAAATCACTAGTCACTTTTGAATCATACACAATATTTACTAGTGTCTCATGAACAGGCTCAATATGATTTTCGTATTTGGCATTATTTGACTCATTGACTGTTTGATCAATTTCCGTAACGTTTGCTAGTGCTTTGGTTTTCATCGTTTCATCTTTATATTCAACAGTGATATTTTCTGACAATACCCTTTTTATTTTTTTGGAAATTTCACTGTCTATTATCACATTATTTTTACACAGGTAACAGTTTAGGCACGTAGACAAGATAGGGTTTATGATATTAGTAGCAGAGTAGGTCTTTCTTTTCCTCTTTGCTTTCATTTGAATGCTAATACCTAAAAGACTATGAAAGGTTCTATCAATATGTAGTATATTACCTATAGCAATAGCATGAAGATACCCCTCTTCATCAACTATTATTTTTATGCTGGCATTCTCTTTGAGTACTAACATCTCTGGAAATGATACTTTGCTATATACACCATTTGCATAATTGAATTTTTTTTGGTATTCCAAGAAAATTTAATTCCATATTGTCATGACAACGCGAGCATACTTTTCCGATAGTGCTACCCCTTGTACTTGTTTCATATTTCAAATACTTCTTCTTGTCAGCATTCAATGCTATAATAACACTAGCATGTGAATACATTTCTAATGGAGGGTCATCCAAATGTTCAATATACACTTCATCTGGGCTATTATTTGGTTCATTAATTGTTTGATTAATGGTAGTGAAGTTTGCTGCCACTTTATTTTTCGTCGATTCATCTTTATATTCCTCAGTGATATTTTCTTCAAATGACCTTTTTATTGTTACGGCAATTTCACTGTCTATTACAACATTATTTTTACAAAGTTAACAGTTTCGGCACGTCGACAAGAAATGGTTTATGATATTAGTAGGAGAGTATGCATGTCTTCTTTTGATCTTCTGTTGAATGCTAATACCCGAAAGTTGACGATGGGGTGTAACAATAGGTAGCATTTTACCACAAGCACTGGCAAGAAGATGTCCCTCTTCATCAAATATTATTTTTATGTTGGTATTTTCTTTGAGTGCTATCATCTCTGGATATCTCACTCTTGCATATCCACCATAAAAAGAGTTGAATTTTTTGGTACTCCAAAGAAATTAAATTCCTTACTGTCATGACAATGCACACATACATTTCCAACAGTGCTACCATTTTTACTTGTTTCATAGTTTAAATACTTCTCCTTGTCAGCAGTCAATGCTACAATAACATTGACATGTGAACACACTTTATTAAAATGCTCCATCTTCACTTTTTTAAAAGATATGACTTATGTGTTTATCGTACTACTGCGTAAAAAATACTGATTTAATACATTTAATAGACTAGGTAGTGTCAATATCCGGACATAGAATGCCAGTGGGAAAGCCACATTGTGTCTCTGACCAATCACACATTACAATTGTTAGAGCCGTAAGCATTTTTTTTAATTTTAAGATATGTACAAAAAAAAAGTTTAATAATTTCGAAGTTTAAAAAAAAATAGTGTGTTTTTATGAAAAAAAAAAATTAAATTAGAACCATCAGTCCTCATTATTATGAGTATCCGAAACTGGACTTAATTTTCACATTTGAACCAGAGAATTGACCTAAGTTTCACACTTGAACGAGATAATTGTATTTTCCATAATTTTCTTACAGGAAACTAGAGTTTATGCTCAAAAACCCTTATTAGCTCAGATTCTACAGAAATAGTTTATTTTTCAATCCCTACCTGGACTTAAGTTTCACCTATGAACCAACAAATAGTATTTTCCGTAATTTTCTTACAAAAAACTAGATTTAACGGTCAAAAACACTTATTGGCTTATATTTTTCACTAACAACTTTCCCTCCAATATAACTTCGCGAATACATCCTTCTGTCAATCAACACATCTCCCCCATAACACTTTTCATACATTTCTTGTTAAAATTTTTTATTTCAACTCATCCACACGGGTTTTTCGCTAGCAACTCTGCCTCCACTATAACTACTCTAATACATCCTTCTGCCAATTAACCCATCTCCTCCAAAACACTTTACAGTCATTTCTTGTTAAAAAATTTCTATTTTAACTCATTCACACGGGGTTTTCCACATTTGAACCAGAGAATGGACCTAAGTTTCACATTTGAACGAGAAAATTGTATTTTGCATAATTTTCTTACATGAAACTAGAGTTTATTGTCAAAAACCCTTATTAGCTCAGATTCTACAGAAATAGTTTATTTTTCGATCCATACCTGGAATTAAGTTTCACATATAAACCAACAAATTATATTTTCCATAATTGTCTTACAAAAACTAGAGTTTATGGTCAAAAACCCCTATTGGCTTAGCGTTTTTTGCTAGCAACTCACCCTCCACTTTAAATTTATTGATACATCCTTCTGTCAATCAACCCATCTCCCCCAAAACACTTTTCAGCCATTTCTCGTTAAAATTGTTTATTTCAACTCATCCACACGGGGTTTTCGCTAGCAACTTTTTTAATGGGCACCAAGTAAAGAACAATCACACGGAATTAGACAACCGAGTCTCTCAAACCCCTTAAAGATCTTTTAAAAGATACAAGAACTACTTATTTAACAAAAAAATTTCGTTTTCAATGAGCACTAAGTAACGAAAAATCAAACGGAATCAGGCAAGAGAGTGTCTCAAACCTCGTAAAGCTCTTTTTAAAGATATAAAAACTACTTATTTAACACAAAAATTTTGTTTTTAATGGGTACCAAGTAAAGAAAAACCACACGGAAAAACCCTTATAATAGAATAGGAAGGAACAAAAGCTCCTGGAATAGCATAGAAAGGGGACATAAACTATTATAATGGCATGGGGGGGGGCATACGCCCTGAAAATATCATGGGAATTCCTAGACACGCAAGCAAATAACATGGGAATTCCTATAAATGCAAGCACATAACAAGGGAGTTCCGATACAAGCAATCAAATAACATTGAAATTACTATACACGCAATCAAAATACCTTGGGAATTCCTATACAAGCAAGCAAATAACCTGGGAGTTCCTATACATGCAAGCAATTAACATGGGAATTCCTATACATGCAAGCACATAACATTGGAATTCCTATACACGCAATCAAATAACCTAGGAATTCCTCTACAGGAAAGCAAAATAAAATGGCAATACATATACATGAAAGCAAGTAACAAGGGAATTCCTATACATGCAAGCAAATAACATGGGAATTCCTATACACGCAAGCAAATAACATGCGAATTCCTATACACGAAAGCAAATAACATGGGAATTCCTATACATGCAAGCAAATAACTTGGGAATTACTATACAAGAAAGCAAATAACATTGGAATTCCTATACATGCAAGCAAATAACATGGGACTTCCTATACATGCAAGCAAATAACATGGGAATTCCTATACAAGCAAGCAAATAACATGGGAAGTCCTATACACGCAAGCAAATAACATGGGAATTCCTATACATGCAAGCAAATAACATGGGAATTCCTATACACGCAAGCAAATAACATGGAAATTCCTATACATGCAAGCAAATAACAAGGGAAGATCTATACCTGCAAGCAAATAACATGGGAATTCCTATACACGCAAGCAAATAACATAACCATTTCTTTTATTCAAATCCCAGCCGCAAATCAAGTTATCGTATATTGAACAACCTCTGATTGGCTCATAAGAAATGCCCACGTCAAACGATACGTTCATTGTGCAATTCTTATAAAAAACAAAAAGCTTTATACCCCTTTTTTCCAATTAAAGATAGCTTTAGCAACGACAAATTCATAAAAAACTAGTCTTGAATAAAGGCAAGAGTCCAAACAATCAATCATACTTGTACCGGTAGTGCGTACTTGTTCCTCTTTGAAAGATGTATAGACCTCTAGATTAGAAATAACTACCAGAAAACCTGTTTGTACAGGGGTGTTGTAGAAGTATAAGGTAACATACTACTTTAAACTTTTAACTTTTTTCAAATGAGACCTCTACCGATCTTCTAGGGCCCTTAGTTTGATACAATCCCCACTGGGAAAAACTTAGGCCATTGAAACGTACTCCCTTAGGTATCTTAGCCCGCTCCCTTCACAAAGATCTACCACCTCTCCTTAATAATACACAGCTATATTATGAAACAAATCGCTTCAGTTAAATAAGTGATTAAAACGAACACTTGAAAATTTTTGCAATAAGAAGGGAAGTGTCACCTTGCAACACACTTGTGGACATTATCCACATCTTTCCACGGAAAGTACTTGCCAGACAATTTGATCCCCGCTGAAAGGAAATTATTCAAAATTTCCTCCCCACTTAAAATTCATCCATACAATCTCCCCCTGTAGAAAAAACACCCGTAAAAAATGTCTTGACAAAAGAAACATTAAAAAACGCATCAAAAATGTGATATTGATATCTACTCTCGTATGGTTTCTGGGAATATTTCTGGTCTATGCTGTTGTTATGAAAGTACAGAGTAACAGTGAGCCCCAAAACGAACAGAATTAATTCTTTATAAGAAGGGGACTGCCTCTTCCTCATCTGTACCTCCACCTCATGGTTGCAAAAGCTTCGGAGTGTGCTCATTAGATCAGAAATTGAGAGTTCTAGTCTTTTTTTTTAAGTCCAAAGGGATTGGAGACCAACCATCCGCGTGGGAGTGGCATTTTCCGGGGGTATTTTTTGAGGGGGGGGGGATCCACGGAGGGTTATTATCTGGGTGGTATTTTTCTCAGGGGCATTTTCTGGGGGTATTTTCAGTCGGGGTATGAACACAAGGGCCCGTTGAATAAGAATAAGATTCTTTTTTATTGTTCTAAAAACAGCTTTAATAAAGAGCGAGGTATTGAGGAGGGGGCAAATCCCCTCATTTTTGTAATAATTTCTATTTGTTTTAAGTTTTAATGTTGCTCCTTACTTTCAGTTAAAAACTTGTTTTTATTTAATTTCTGATCGTTTCTTAAATGATGCCGGGAAATCTAGCCCCTTTGGTCCCCTGCCTTCTTAATTTTAAGGGACATTGCCGCTCACCCCCTCAACCCACCATTTGACGTTTAATATTAGTAAATGAATGCTTCGAGAAAAAAGAAGTCATGAACAATTTCCCCCTTAAAATATTCTTTTGAAGGAAGGGTGTTTGAAGCAGGGAAGTGCACAAAGAGAAGACGAGTCACTCCCAAAAATCCTAATTTTTACGAATTTTCTTGCACTCCTTATCAAAATTATAAAAAAAAATTTATTATTGGGCCTTCTGGAAAAAGTTCCTGCGCAAGTCTCTGATCTGAAGTATCAAAAATAAATGTTTAATGTCACAGCTTTCAGGATTTTCAAGAAGAGCTTTTTTAAACAAATATTTCTTTAAGAAAATTCCCTCCATCTCTCCCTTTTTCTGCACGTAAGCGTAGGAATCGGATCTTTTATTTTACGCTTAAACTGTTCTTTCATTAAGAGAAGAGCCGTCATCCACAGCCCACATATTGAACACTAAACCCAAAAAGTTCCCACAGAAAAAGGATGTTTTTGCCCTCAAAATTTGCCCTCCTTCCTTCCTTATTTATACCAACAGCCTGTTACTGAATTAGAAAGTATGGAAGTGAAAATTTTCTTTTGGGGTTTCAGGCCCTCCCATCCATAGAAAGATCCTCCCAATCTCCTTCTCAATAGTTGTTATACAGTTTCACATGACTGGACATTACTTTCTGACGCCTAAAATAAACCAACTGAAGTAAATGAGCTTAAAAATATAACTGTGTGAACCGTTTATTTTGTATGGACGTGTCTTTAAGAACTAGTGCACCGCCCTGCGGGAAAATAGCTTTAGAAATTACTAACTAATTTGGTTGATTTTGGTAATTCTAAATTGATTGGCAATCTTAGAATTTTCATTGAATAGTATGTTTGCCTTACTCAAGCCAAAATTGTTTTGCACTTCAAAATGGCTACAAAAGGTCACTTTTCTGTGGCAAGATCTCTTTTATTACGGTACTTAAAAACAATTTAGAACTGTCAATTTTCGTTTAAACGAGTCCTTCCCCAATATTCTAGGACCATTGGTGCGATTCGATTACCCTTCAAAAAAAAAAACCAAAACAAAAAAAATAAACAATCATCTCTGTCGATTTTTTTGCGGAAAAAATACCAAATTTCACGTATTTGTAGATGAGCTTGAAACTTCTGTCAAGACGACTTCCCTTTGAGGGGGGGATATCCTACCCCTTTTCCGAAAGTTGAGCAAATTTCTCAGGCTCATAGCCTCTGGTACATAATCAAAATGTAATTTGTATTATGCGTTTGGAATAAACCGATTCGTGGTAACAATCTGTGAGTAAGAATTGCCTTTTTATTCTGATTGTTTAAAAAAAATACTTTTTCCACGAAACAAGCTTTTCAAAGAAAAGTAAGGAGCTACATTAAACCAAAAATGAGCAGAAATAATGTCAAATAATTTTCCAAGCATGAAACTACCAAAAAATAACCGTCAATAAATAAATTCAACCCCAACCGAATAGAAATTACAATAAAACAGCGAACCAAACTCAAAACGAGCAGAAACTAAGATGAGTTGGGCTTAGCCCCCCCCCCATGCCTTCTGAGGACCAGAACATAATTTTTACTTTACTCAAAACAATCCTTATTTCGAGCTGAGTGTTCCTATTTCTGATAA
This sequence comes from Artemia sp. Qi Xiang Cuo, assembly GCF_049724085.1. Lineage (NCBI taxonomy): Eukaryota > Metazoa > Arthropoda > Branchiopoda > Anostraca > Artemiidae > Artemia > Artemia sp. Qi Xiang Cuo. Next base: position 14,906,662 of record NC_142795.1, read on the forward strand.
TATCGAAAACAAATCATAACCAAAATTATTGAACAAAACAACAAATGAATGTGAATTGACGATTTAATATATATAAATATATACTGATATTTACTCCTTAAAGCTATAATCATTTTAGATTTGTTGAAGTTAAAAAGGTCAAAACAATTACTTGTATTTTTTCAGTAAAGTCCAAGTTATGTTTTTGTCTTCAGAAGGCATGGGGGGAGGGACGCCAGCTCCACTCGTCTTAGTTTCTGCTTGTTTTGAGTTTGATTTGGTTACTTATCATAATTTTTGTTCGCTTTGGGTTTCATTTATTTACTGATTGTTATTATTTGGTAGTTTTAAGCTTGGAAAATTATTTGACTTTATTTTTGCTCATTTTGGTTAAATGGTGCTCCTTATTTTTCTTTGAAAAACTTTTTTCGTTGATTTTTTTTTCAAATTAATTTCTGTTCGTTTTTTACTGACATAGAAAAGAAAACATTGGAAAAGAAAACAATATATTAAATCGTTTGGGCTTTTTTTAATAAGAATCTATAGTTTGGCTTGCTATTTATATGTTTGACAAATTTTTTTGATAGTTTTTAATATCATACGTCCTTTTGAAAATCTAGACACACATAGTAGTCTTTAATTTAATTTTGCAAATCATCAAATTTTTCTTGAAAATAAAACTTAATACCACTACCAGAAAATCGTATCTATGCTATTTTGACAATCTGGATGCACTTACACTATTTATTTATTTAGCTTAGGATCCCCTTCAACCGTCCCTGAAAGTTCTAAATTAATACCATAAGTTAGTAACATTAATACTAAGAGTAGTAGTACTAAAACTAGTAGTAAAAGTATGCACATGGTGTTTTTTTGTTAGCTCAACATATCCTCGACCATGCGTTGGAATTTTCAACCTAATACTCTAAGCCATTCTTTATATACTCCAAATATTGCCATTTGACAGCCTGTATACAGCGTATTTTAATTTAATTTATCATACCCCTCAACATTATCTGAAAATACCTCCTCAATGCCCTTAGCCTTAATAGCAGTATTAGTAGCAGTACTGAAACTAGTAGGGTTAGTACACATATAGTACCTATTCATTGGTTCAATATCCTCATTAATAGGCATTAAAATTTTTAACTTAATACTCTAAGCTGTTCCTGAGATAAAGTTGTTACAGCCTTTTAACAACCTGCATACCCATTGTACATTTCAATTTAGTTCACTATTCTCCTCAACATTCCCTGAAGGTTTCACTATCATACCCTTAGTTTCAGCAATAGTAGTGGCCGTAGCAGTAGTTGTACCAGTAGCATTCGTAGTATCAGTAGCAGTTTTATTAGTAGTTGTGGGAGCAGTAGTAGCAGCAGTAGTAATAGCAGTTGTATCACATTGCACATTTTGCATTTTTCCTTGTTCAACATCCTCCTTAACATATCCAGAAAGTTTCAACTTAATACCTTACGTCATTCCTGAGATACTGCTCATATACCCTTTTGACAACCTGTTTGTAAAGAGTGTCTTTTTATTTAGTTCAACATCCTCCTATGGCCTTAACATTCCCTGAAAGTTTCAACTTCCTACCCTTAGGCTCAGTAGTACTACTAGTAGCAATTATATCAATAGTAGCAGCAGTACTCCCCGAAAGTTCCACCTTAATATCCTTAAACTCAGTAGAAGTAGTAGTCATATCTGTCATAATAGTAGCAATGGTGGCAACATGTACATGGTGCCTTTTGGTTAGTTCAGCATCTCCCTAAAATTGCCTATGATCAATTAATTATGCCTCTCATCCTTCCCTTAAAGTTCAAAATCAATATCCTCATTAATTCTTGTTTTTCCCCCTTTGAGATTCACTATGCCCATAACACGTTTTGATTTAGTTCAACTTTCCCCTCAAAATTCTCTGAAAGCTTGAATTGGATGCACTTGGTTTCCTTGAACGCCCAAGATCAAACATGCCCTCTTGCGCAATGACAAATCCTATATATAGGCAATTGGTAAATTGTAAAACTTACAACCCTTGCTCTGAGCGCTGCGGGGGGTTGACATCCTAAACATCCCCAGACACATAGTTACTGAGCATTTCAACTATGATGCGCAAAAAGGCTACCTCAAAATTCTTATTGGATGTATTTCAAGAATTAATGGGCTTCAGAGGGGGGCTGCTTCCCCTCCAATTTCTTTTGACTCTTAAAAAGGACACTAGAAATTTGTTCCAGTCGAATGAGCTCATTTAAAAGTTTCTATGATAGCGCTGCGTCGCCTATGATATTGCTTATATGCCCTTTGGAAAACCTGCATACATATGGTTTTTTGTTTAATTTTATTAACAAATTGACCCCTGCTCTTTTAACCTCCTTTTGACGCCCTTTTCACCTTAATACTTTTACCCTTACAAATAGTTGCAATAGAAGTAGTAATTGCGAGTATTATTATTATTATTATTTGTAGTAGTAGTTGTGTGGAGTTGTAGTAGTAGTAGTAGTAGTTTTTGTTGTTGTAGAAGTAGCAATAATAAACGCAGCAGTGGTAGTAGTATTAGTTGTAGCGTGCATATATTGCCTTTTGGCCAATTGATCTCCCCCTTTAAGCATTCTCTGAAAGTTTCAAATTGAAACCCAAATCCTTTCTTGAATAACGCCCCTTTGACAATCTGCATGCACTTAGTGTGTTTTGATTTAGTTCAAATTTACCCTCGACATTCTCTGGAATGTTCAGCTTCATACGCTTAGCCTTATTAGTACTAGTACCATAGTAGTAGTGATAGCTGTGCTAGCAGTAGGAGCAGTAGTATTAGTATTAGTGTTGTATTAGTAGTAGTAGAAGTAAGAGTAGTAGCAGCAGCATTAATAACACTATTAGCATGTACAAGTTGCCTTTTGGTCGGTTGAACATCCCCCTCATGATGCCCCTGAAGTTTCAAGTTTCACTTCAGGGGCACTGAAGTTTCACTTTTGACGATCTGTATGCATCACAGTTTATATAATTATCCAGTATGATCATTCCCTATCTCACCCATTATAAAAACCCGGACCGGGATGCGAGTGCTCCGGAGAACGATTTTGCAGATAGAAACATAAGCGGCATCAGATCTTTTCACGGGTAGACAAGTGAGACGCGAAACAATCGGAAACAAGTGGAAACCCGCTATTACGACTAATGCACTTTGTAATCATTTCTCATTGATAGACGCAAACACACTGATCCATAAGTGAAGAAAGAAGTGGGAGGAGCTTTTTGTTCGCACCGAGAACGAAGACCAGAAATGATCTGCGATAAGCTTACTGGATAATTATATAAACTGTGGTATGCAAATAGTATGTTTTGTTTTAGTTACACTTTCTCCTCAACGTCACCTCATATGTTCTTTTCAGTACCCTCAATCTTGGTAGTACTCGCTACAGAAACAGTAGTTTTAGTGGTAGTAGTAGTAGTAGTAGTTGTAGAAGTAGTAGTAGCAGTGCTAGTTGTAATAGAAGTAGCAATAGCGTGCAAATATTGCCTTTTTGATCAATTGATCATCTCCGTCATCATTTCCTGAGTTCCAAATTCATATGCTCTGTCATTTCTGAGTTAGGCCCTTTTGAAAACTCATATGCACATAATATGTTTTAATTCAGTCTCAACAGTCTCTGAGAGGTTCACCTGAATGACCTTTGTCTTTTTAGAAACTAGAAGTTTAGCATGCCCACCTTTCTCAAATACAGATACTATAGGCCCGTTTTTTAGCACTAAGATCTTACATCTAAGATCTTACATCTTTCTGCAAAGATTATCGTTTTTTAACTCATCTTTGTTCTAAGATCTTACAGCTCACTGATGTTAGCAAAAAGTGTGAAGACCGCCACTGTTCTACCATATAGACCAATGATGAGAGAACTTTGATGATCTACTCATCATTGTTCTCAGACCGCTGATCAGAGCGATGAAAGACGTTTGCACAAAAACGACCAAAGATGTAAGATCTTTGTTCAAAGATTTCACTTTTAAGCGTTTTCTGACGAAAGATGTAAGATCTTTGTTCAAAGATTTCACTTTTAAGCGTTTTCTGACGAATGATGTAAGATCTTTGTTCAAAGATTTCACTTTTAAGCGTTTTCTGACGAAAGATGTAAGATCTTTGTTCAAAGATTTCACTTTTAAGCGTTTTCTGACGAAAGATGTAAGATCTTAGCACATTGATGAGTAAAAAAACGCCCCTTATATGTAAACATGGGCGAATTGCATAAAATACAGCCCAAGCCCTGAGGGCTGTGGTGGGGTTGACATCCCAAAAGACATTGTTACTGGACCTTTCAACATAGCTGAACAAAATGGCTATCTCAAAATTTTGATTGGATGTAAGTGGGGAATTGAATGGCGTGGGGGGATGGTTGCCCTCCAATTTACTTCTGACTTTTAAAAGGGGCAGTAGAACTTTCAATTTTCAATTGAATGAGATTCTTTCAAAGTTTCTGCGAGAACTACTTCTATACAAAGTGCCTTGGACACAAAAGAAAATAATACATTTTGCTAACTTCGCTCTTTACTTAGTTAGCGCTATTGTGCTGCCTATGATTCCAAATGTATAACATGCATAAGTTTAATGTTGCCCATCAAAAGCTTTGAGCCTGAGAAAATTTGCCTGATTCTCGAAAAACGGAGGAAACACCCCTAAGAAGTCAAGGATTTTTAATGAGAACCGCAGCATCAGATTCAGCGTATCAATCAACTCTTATGTAGAGGTTTCAAGTTCCCGTCCGAAAAAAATATGGAATTTTGTGTTGTTTACCAGAAGAAATATCACAGATGTTTAACTTTTTCTTTTTTTTAAGGGGTGATTGTATCAAACCAATGGTCCTAGAAGATCGAGAGAGGGCGCATTAGAACGGATGTTAAAAGTTCTAGTGCTCTTATTGGTGACCAAAAAGAGTGGACGGCAACTAGCCCCCTTCACTCACCCCTTTCCCCCCAAAGTCGCTGGAAAAAAATTTTCAGTTATCCATATCGCTCAACATAGTTGAAAGGTTCAATGACTATGCATTTGGGGATGGCATGACCCCCATATCGCAAGGCAAAAGGGTTGTAAGTTTTGAAATTTGTCCATTGTTTACATATGGCATTTTTTTATTGGTAACTATACAGACGTTTTTGGCGCGGGGGTGGGGGTGGATTTTTCACTGGGGAAATTTTCTACATGGAAAATTTTCTGTGAGGAGAGAAATTTTTGGGGGAGGGGGGGGGGGATGAACCTTTCAGGGTGAATTTTTACAGAGGGAACTCATCAGAATTCCTATACGAAATGCCTTTTATTTGTCTTACTTTCTCTTTGGTGATTCCATTTTACATGCGACATGTTCCATAGGAATTTTCCACAGATATTTACTGCTGCTGGGTTGGAATTTTCCAGGCGTCCACAAAAAGCTTCCGGGAGGTGGGGAATTTTCAATGAAGATATAATTTCGGGGGGGGGGGGGATTTTGCGTGGAAGGAACTTTCCAAGGAGGATTCTTTGTGGGGGGAGTTTTTCATGGAGGGGAAGGGGGATGTCCTGGTGTTATGTTAAAACTAATCGGAAATTAAATATAAAAAAAATAGTTTCCTCAAAAGAAAGCAAGGAGCAACGTTGAAACTTAAAACGAACAGAAATTGTTCCGTATATGAGGGGGTCTTTCCATCCTTCATACCCCATTCTTTACGCTAAACTTTGATGTTGTGTCCCAATACCTTAAAAATGGCTTGTTAAACACAAGGGACGTTTCATTAGAATCAAAATCTTTTCTAAGAGTGCAAAGAAACTTTAGCGTGAAGAATGGGGTATTAAGGAGGGGCAGCCCCCCTCATATGCGGAAATATTTCTGATCGTTTTGTGTTTTAACGTTGCTTCTTACTTTTAGTTGAAAATAATATTTTTTTATTTAATTACCGTAAAAATGCGATTGTTTGTATACAAATATTTTTATAAATTATTTTTTTTAGAGTTTTGGTTACTTTATTTAGAGTTAATATTACTTTTTTATATAGAATTATCTTTTTTTAGAGTTATTAGAGTCACTCTTACTTACAGTATGACAAGCAGAGTAACACTCCTTTGGAACCATCATTTCAAAAATGACAGAAACAAAAGTATTTTCAGATATAGAGACTCCTAATAAACTTCTTTCTAGGATATGAGAATTAGACAGCAAAATTTGACTACTGATTTTATCGAACATCACGTCCCGTGTCAGGGATGTTTTCTTCCTTTTACTAAAATTTTTGTCCATTTTCTTACGCTAATAAATATGTATAGGCAACTTTTAAATTCTAAAATCTTGCATATTTGGAATCTGGATTTAAAACAAGGTTCTTCTGATGTGTATAGTGTTATCAAGATTCTGTTTTTAGAATTTTGCCTACCATAGATCGTTTATCGTTAATTACCAGAAACAGTTTGAAATTCATAGCTTTGAAGGTTGCAAGGGTTGAAAAAACCATCCACGGGATGAACGGTGCGTTAAGATTTCCTTATCAGTAATAACGAAACATCTAAAAATAGAAGGCCATAATATGATTAATTATTATCGAGACCTTTTTTTCATGAAGAAACTAGAACATTACTAATTGTCCGCAACAAACTGCTTTGTTTCAAAAGTTGAACAAATACAGTCAGAGGCGCCAAAAGCGTTTTTGCTAAGAATACCACCAAAAGACCACAAAGACCAAAGACCACCAAAAATTTTGCCTGGATTGTATGGGTGTCTAGACAAATTTCGTATTTTGTGTATAAGAAGGTAAAACTTGGGTTATTTGTACTCTGAACGCTCAAAAAAGTTAGACGATGCTTTTTTGCACTTTTCTTGATTGAACAATGGCGAACATTTATTGGTTTTTGGTGCTGTTGTAATTTAGTGCTATTAAAACGTAATTGAAAGGGTAAAACTTGGTAAGAAAATATGAAATAAAAAGTATGCAAATTTTGACAGTACGCTTAAAATAAAAGCTGAAATTACCAGCTATTTTTCTTCGATTCGTGATGCAAATACAAAACCGAACAGTAAATTTTGATGGAAGGGGGGGAGGAGAGAAGTTCTTTTGTGTCTGTCGATGCTATTGAAAGACAAATAAAAGAGTATATCGTAATTGTAGTCGGAAGTGTATTATTTATATGCACGAAATAAGATTTAGACTTGGTAAAAAAAAATTATTAATATAAATATGCAAATTTTGACAGTATGCTTAAAACAAAAGCAGAAATTACCATCTATTTTTCTTCGATTCGTGATGCAAATACAAAACCGAACATTGAATTTTGACGGAAGGGCGCGGAGGGTGTATTTCTTTTGCCTCCATTGATGTTATTCGCACAAACGAAAGGGTATAACGTAACTGTAATCGAAAGGACATTACTTTATACATGAAAGTATGTTTAGACTTGGTCAGATAATATAGATAAAAAGTATACAAATTTTATCGGTATGCTTAAAAGAAAAACATAGATTACCAGCTATTTTTCCTCAATTTGTGATGTAAATACGGAACCGAATACTGAATTTTGGAAGAGGGAGAGAAAAGTTCTTTTGTCTCCATCGATGTTATTGCTATAAACTGACTGAGTTCTTCTTCGTAGTAAAGGTTTATTTTAGCATTTACTCAGATTACACTCAAAAATGAATGAATATCTAAGAAAACCAATCACAAATCAACAAAAGACAGAAAAAACAAAACTAAAGAGAAGGGGAAAATAGAAAATACAACAAGCGACGTCAAAACTGCAAACAACTAAGTTATTTAGGCTGTCCACGGACAGTTCCTTTACGTGTTTATCTATCTCCCGCTCCGCCACCAAAAAAAAACAAGACTTACAACATAATATGATAAAAAAAAGAGCAGATAGGCTACCTAAATACACAACGTCGACACTACTGCCGCAGGTAGGACGTACACTCGAGCGACAGCCGGGGCCGTATTCAGAATTTTTTTTGGGGAGAGGGCTTACAAAAAGACTTTTTCGAGGAGGAAAAAACTTAAAAAATGCATCAAAAATTTGTTCATTTTCATGTTTCTAACATTTTTACGAGTCAGACAAATTTTTTTTTAGGGGGGGGGGTTCAACTCCCCTAATCCCTGCCTCTGGATACGACCTTGGAGACAGCCCTGCCTTAAAATTGCCTTATAACTCTTAATATGAGAGCTAATAATTTAATTACCTATATATAATTAATTATATTACAATACTCGCGAAATTGATATGCTGCTGAAATTAGCTCCGGAAAGAGGAGCCCTTTGTCATCTCCTTCTTCTTCGAGCTTCCAACTTAGTTAATTACAAACAAATTTTGAAGTTTTGTAACATATTGGAATATAATTCCAGCCTAAGCTGGGTTCTGTTAGATTTTTATGCTGACGAAATTAATCATCATCAGTATACTGCTTAGGGAAACCCATCCTAGTCACAAGAGGAAAATTTTGGGAAGCACCCTGGCTTGTACACTGCGCAAGTCATTGACTTTTATTTTAGGTATGGTAATACATCGAATTGGGTGCTATGTAGTTTCGAATCTCACTATGCATTACCAACAGAAATTCGGGCGAGGTCTTCCAACAATGACAAAAAAAGATTTAAATACTAATGGATGATCAAGCAGAACCGTAAAACCTTACGACAAAAAGAGCTACAAACTTCAAGGGATAGCTTCAATTACGTAAGTTATTCGTATACAAAAGCCACCAAATTGTTATTCTTTTTTTACGGGAGTGAACATTTAAAGCTATCCAAACTTATCAAAATAAGCAAACCATATGATCAAAAAATGGCATAAGTCAGGAACGAGTACGGCCCAGCCCCTCTCTTCCCTGGAGGGGGCAGGAGGGCATTTGACTTCTAAGTTTTTCAATCTCCTCCCTTCCAAATAAGATATATGTTGAGAAATACTATTTGGATAATTTTCATTTAAAATGCCCTTTTTGATTTTTTATACAAACAACGAAAAAACCGTAAATTTGCCAGCCCCCCAAACTTTCATGGATTGACGCCTACGTGGTAACTCCAGTGGCGGTTCTATCCTCTCTTAAGCCCGGAGTAAAATCTTTATTTGCGCCCACCCCCCTGTCTCCCACAAATTTGTCAAGTCAAATTGTAACAAAATTTTGATCTATTAACAAAATTATTCTGAATTTATTAATTGATTAATAACTTGTGTTTTGATTATTTTTAGTTTATTGTTTGAGTTATCTAATTATCATTAATTATTTTAGTTTAGTTATTTTAATTACTATTATTTTTTTCAATATTCTAATTGTTTTATTTTATAAATTAATTTATAATTTATTAATAATTTTTTTTATTAACTGCACCCTTAAATTTATTTAAATAGAAAAAAATTACGAAATGATTTAACCATTAGGTTATTTATTTGAAATTCCTTGCCCCTAAATTCCGGTGCCTAGGGCAAGTGCTCCCTCTGTCCCTTCCCTAAAACAGCCTCTGGGTAACTCTAAAGTGTAACCGCCCTTACTTCTACTTTGCCACGTAAATGACATGTTTTTATAGGTTTTTAAAACAAAGGTTTTCCAATAAACTAGAGACAGTTTTCATTCGCTTTACAGAAGAGGAGATATACCCAAAAGCAGGTTTCAGGCCAGGAGGGATTGCATCAATCAATCAATCAATCAATCAATTTATTAATACTAAAAAAAACAGAACAATTACAAACTTAAAATTTATACACGCCCAAGAAGCTCAGCTTGTAAAGGGCATCAGGACGAATAATAGCGATTCACTTGATGATTCAACAGTGCCACACATTTTATGCAGCAATTTTCATTGCCGTCGCCAGACTTGAGGCTACCTCTGACTCCCTCGTTAGAGAGGAGCACTGAAGAACTATGGCTGGGGACAGTATGCCACAAGATGCCATTCAGACATTTTCTAAACGTTCAGAAAACAGTGATGACTTGCATCCGTGTGTCCTGATACGGCAGTCCAAGTTTTCAGGTTTTGAGTGCAAGTTCTGTAATTTAGTTAGGGCCAGGGGCGTCGTTTCAGGGGGCAAGAGGGGGCAGTTGGCCCCCTAATATTTAGGAGAAAAAATATTATATAGCCCATGCCCCTTGACTATCCAGATGTGGACCCCTCTTGACCCCAATAAAAATGCTGGAGCTACGCCCCAAGGCCGTATCCAGGGGGGGGGGGGGGTATCCGGTTTGAACCCCCCCCCCCCCCCAAATTTTTGACCGAGTCGAAAATAAGTCGAAAATTAGCAAAACCTATTTAAAAATTAATAAAATTAGTCGAAAACTGAGTCAAAAATTAGTAACCCCCCCCCCCGAAAAAAAATCCTTGATCCGCCCTTGCTACGCCCCTAGTTAGGGTAAGATAGAGATTTTTCCTTTCGTTTACATTACTCAACAACGCAGTAGATTGGTCAATTAATAATGCACTGAGAAATCATTGAGGATTGATACTTGGAAAAATAACATGATTCGAATAAACGTAGACGACGTTCCTCAAATTGAAACCGCTGTTGCCAGCTTAAAAACATGATTTTTAGCATCTCCGAGACTTTGACTAACGTTAAACCAATATCAGCTACCCTAAGATTGATGTTAGGTCCTCAATCAATCTGCCCCTCGGCAGATTATCTTCGTTTGCAAATTTGAGACATAAAATAAACTTAAAAATTAGAAAAATTAAAATTACACTCTTTTGGAAAACAAATTTGGTTTAATACCAGGCAATTAAATGATAATACACGTTTACATTTTGACACCTTCTAAATATACACAGGAAAAACCATGTGGCAATTGTAATCACAACACATTGTGTTCTAATCACAACCATGTTCTTAAAAGTAGGCTAGAAGAGATGCTTGTAGCAATCAATCAATTTTATTCAATCAATAAACTCAACAAAGTACAGTTCAATATAAACTCCCCTGTAAGGCTCTATGGCCAGGAAAAACAGGGGAGAAACAAAAATGAAACAAATACTTAAAAAACAAAAACATTTTCAACATCATACACTCACACATTTAAGAGATTAAATAAAAAAAAACAAGTATTTTTAACTGAAAGTAAGGAACGACGTTAAAACTTAAAACGAACAGAAATTATTCCGTATATGAAAGGGGCTGTCCCCTCCTCAACGCCTCGCTCTTTACGCTAAAGTTTTTTATTATTAAAAAAATAGAGCTGTGAGAAAGTCAAACTTTAGCGTAAAGAGCGAGGCGTTGAGGGGGTGACAGCCCCTTTCATATACGGAATAATTTCTGTTCGTTTTAAGTTTTAACGTCGTTCCTTACTTTCAGTTAAAAAAACTAGTTTTTTTATTTAATTACTATTAAAATTAACGTAAATAATAACTAAAATTATTAAATCAGTTTCCAATGATGATTTTTTCGCACTAGATGGTTAAAAAAACTTGTTTTTTTTATTTAATTTTTGGACGTTTTTGAATTAATACAGTTTTTGATTTTGGCTCACCGTACATAAATAATTAAAGCAAAATTTGCATATTAATTTTACTTTTATTTGGTTAAATTGCTTTCTCGAAACTTGTTTAATTTTATTTACGAATTTTTTATTAGTAAGAAATATACGTAACTTACGAATTAACTTACGTAAGGAACTTCTATATTCATATATTTTTAATACGTATATTAGGGGGTTCGCCCCCTAGTCAATACCTTACTTTTTAAGCCAAAGTTCGAATTTTGTTCCAATTTTTTAAAAATGACCCCTTAATCACGAAGACCGTTAATTAGAATAAATAGCTGTTATGAAAGTACTAAAAAATCTTTGGCTTAAAGAGCGATATATTGACAAGGGGGTGAACCCAATAATATACGTAATATTTTTTATTTAAAAAATATTTGTTCGTCTGTTCCTTTAAAGTTTTGATGTTGCGTCTTACTTTCAGTTGAAAAACTTGTTTTTTTTTTTAATTTAATTTCTAATCTTTTTAAATAATGCTGGGAAATCCGGCGTCCCCTTCATAGCAATGTCCCTTCCCCCATGAAAACTTCCTTCATAGAAAGATCCTCCCATATAATCCATATTTTGTTCAACAGGGTCAAAAAATATAATAACTATGTCTTTGAGGATAACTTAATCCCCCACAGTCCCCGGGGGAAGGGCTGCAAGTTATGAACTTTGCCCAATGTTTACATTAGGTATTGGTTATTGGGAAGTACACAGACATTTTTAGGGGGTATTTTTTTCGGTAGTGGGGGGAGGGGGCGGGGGTTACGTGGGAGGATCTTTCTATGGAGGAATTTTTCAAGGGGGAAGGTACATTGCTATGAAGGGGGCGCCGGATATCCCAGCATTATTTAAAGAAGGATCAGAAATTAAATAAAAAAAACAGTTTTTCAACTGAAGTAAGGACCAATATCGAAACTTAATACCAACAGAAATTATTATGTATATGATTGGGTTCGCCCCCTAGTTAACACCTCACTCTTTACGCAAATTTTTTTTAGTACTTTCATAAGAGCTATTTATTCTAATTAACGGCCTCTGTGGTTAAGGGGTCATTTTTGAAAAATTGGAACAAAATTCAAACTTTAGCGTTAAGAGCGAGGTATTGACTAGGGGGTGAACCCCCTAATATACATATTAAAAATATATAAATATAGAAGTTCGTTATGTAAGTTGATTCTAAGTTACGTATATTTATCACTAATAAAAAGGTTCGTAAATGAAATTAAACAACTTTCGAGAAAGCCATTTAACCATAAAAAAGTAAAATTAATATCCAAATTTCGTTTGAATTATTCATGTACGGTGAGCCAAAATCAAAACCTGCATTATTTCAAAAACGTTCAGAAATTAAATAAAAAAAAGTTTTTTAACTGAAAGTAAGGAGCGACATTAAAACTTAAAACGAACAGAAATTACTCCGTACATGAAAGGGGCTTTCTCCTCCTCAACGTCTCGATCTTAATGCTAAAGTTTGACTCTTTTTCACAACTCTATTTTTTAAAACAATAAAAAACTTTAGTGTAAAGACCGAGGCGTTGAGGAGGGGACAGCTATTTTCATATACGGAATAATTTCTGTTCGTTTTAAATTTTAATGTCGCTCCTTACTTTCAGTTAAAAAAACATGTTCTTTTTATTTAATTAAATTAAAAAAAACAAGTTTTTTTAACCGAAGTAAGAAGCAACATCATAACTCAAAACGAACAAAAATCATTCCTTATAGGGGGGTTGTCCTCTTCCTCGATACCTTGCTCATTGCGCTAAAGTTTGACTGTGTGTTCTGATTTTTAAGAACAATTCCTTAAACAAAAGGGCCGTTTATTCAGAATAAGATGTGTTCTTAAAGGTGTTAAAAAACTTTAGCGCGAAGAGCAAGGTATTGAGGAGGGGGAAGACCATCATATACATAATAATTTCTGTTAGTTTATAGTTTTAATTTTGTTACTTACTTTCAGCTGAAAAAAACTCGTTATTTTTTTTAATTAATGTCGTTAAAACAACGAGACAAGTTATGCAAAACAAATTAAATTATTAAAAAATACAATAGATTTATATCATCAAACCGTAAAACAAATCTCAAAATGAAAAAGAACAGTAACTAAAAACAAATTTTAAACTGATTGACTAATGGCTTTATAAACTGTGAAATATTGAAAATAGTAATTAAATATCAATTTTTTAAAGTTGAAATTAAAAATTTTAAGGGAGAAGCATTTTTACTACATTTTCCAACTTTAATTTTATTTTTATTCTTTACCAAGTAAAAATGTAATTTTTCGTGGAGATAATATATAAATAAAGATTATTTGTAACAATCAAACAGTGCGTGGGAGCGACTCGGCCCAATAATAACTGAAACTCTAAAAAACAGAATTTTGATAACAATATATATATCAAAAGCAGTGGCGGATCCAGGAGGTAGAGGAGGGCGCGCGCCCCCTAACGTAGTCTAAAGTAGTGTAATTTACTTAATTAACGCAATATTGCGTCAATTACACTTGCTCCCCACAAGTTTATCGGATTAACCTGTGTTGCCCCCCCTAACCTAAAAAATACTGGATCTTCCCCTGATCAAAAGAATCGGCTTTTTATGTTGATTCCAAATATATAAGATTCATTAAACTTATTGTTACCCCTCAAAAGCTAGTAGCCTAAGTAAATTTGCCTGGTTTTCAAAGAGGTGAGAAACATCCCCTAAAAGGCAAGCAATCTTATTAAAATTGCACCATCAGATTCAGGGTATCAGAAAACCCTATTGTAGATTTTTCAGGCTCCAATCTTTAAAAATTCGGAATTTTGTATTTTTATTTTTTTTTTTTTGTTGCTAGAAGAAAGATAACGGATGCGAGGATTTTTTTTTCGGTCCCAGGGGTGAACATATCGAACCAATGGTCCTAGAAGATTGAGAAGGGGCTAATTAGAACAGAAATTAAAAGTTCTAGTGCCCTTTTTAAGTGACCCTAAAACTTGGAAGACAACTAGCCCCCCTCCAATGCCCCTTTCCCCCCAAGAAGTCAAATCAAAATTTTAGATATCCATTTTGTTCAGTATAGTTAAAAGGTCTAATAACTATGTCTTTGGGATTAAATGCCTCCGCATAGCCCCCGAAGAAAGGGCCGCTAGTTGTGAAATCTGCCCAAGTTGTGAAAGTCTTTTCCCAAATGAAAGTACGCTAAGGAGTATTTTTCAGGCGGAATCGTCTGCAAGAAATTTTCTGGGGGGAATTAGCAGCCAGGATGGAATCGTCCGGGGGTATTTTTCGGGGGAAGATTTTACGGCAGAGTAACTTTCTATAGATGAATTTTTCATATGAAGTATTTTCCAAAGAGGAGGGAGGAGTGGATTTTCTAGGATTATTGGAAAAACGATCAGAAATGAAATAAAAAAATAGTTTTTTTCATTGAAAATAACGAGCAACGTTAAAACTTAAAAACGAACAGAAATATTTTTGTATGTTTGGGAAGCTACCTCCTCCTTAACACCCCGCTTTTTACGTTAAGGGCACGGGTTATGTGTGCCCTACTCATCTTATTTTTTGTTCGCTTTGAGTTAAACTTGGTTACTTTTTGTAATTTCTGTTCGTTGTGGGTTTCATTTATTTATTCATGGCAGTTCATGGTATAGTTTTACGCTTGAAAAATTATTTGGATTTATTTTTTCTTATTTTTCGTTTAATATAGCTGTTTGCTTTTTTTTGAAAAACTTCTTTGGAGAAAAAAGTGTTTTAAAACTAATTAGTATTAAAGCTAGATTCTTTTGAGGGATTTATTGGTTTATATATTTGTTTCTTGGGGTTTGGTTTCCGTTGACAAAGGCCTTACCTTGCTTACTATTCATCACCACGAGCAATTTTCTTTAAAAAAAATATTCTAAAAAAAAAAAAAAAAAAAAAAAAAAAAAAAAAAAAAATCTAGAACTGCCACAAATTTACAGGTCGTTTGTTAATTAAGCTCTATAGAGTGTTGGCCTAAAATCAGTTTGCTCTGCTAACCGAAAAATTTGAAAACCGAAATATGGGCTTAAAATGCTGTGTTCTCAAAACATTTATGGTTACAAAGGTTCATTAAACATCTTTTGCGGTTTTATTTAGCTTTAAATAAAAAATGAAAAGCAAGCTGTTGGCATCTATGCACAACTCGCCTCTCCGCACTGTCAAACAAAAGCATATTTATGAAGCAGAATATGCCTTGTATGGCATAGAGCTTGGGTTGGCTTATCTCATTCAGTAGTTAAACCTAACGATTTTGAAACTGCTTTGAAGCTTATTATAAGGCAAGATGTAATCATTTAATTACTAACTGGAGGTTCGCGTGCATATTATACCTAGGGGTAACACTTTCATGTATTTTTGTTAAGCAAAAAGTGTGTGGCCTTAGTGTGAGTGGTTGTGTTTCACAACAGTTTTCGATGGACTATTTGCTTCTGTTTTGCCACTGGTATTTAAAACCAATTGTTTCGCGCAAATAGGCCTACTTGTAGCGAGATAAATGTCTGCCGCACTGTGCGCTTAATACATCCCAAGACCACACTGGCTATGTATGAGCTATGAAAAAAAAATTATAAATGAAAAATAAAATCAAAAAGCCGAGAAAAAAAAACGAGGGTAGTGTCAGCCAGTGGAACGGTATGAAGTAAAAATAAGCAGATTTTTCGACCAGGACCTTCGCCAAGTCATCTTTAGGGCTCAGAAAAAAAAAATAAAACCAAAACAAATCTAACCTTTTGAAGTAGGCTTCACAAGAGCAAAATTATTCTGTATCTGCTCTTGTGAATTTTACTTCAAAAGATTAGATTTTTTTTCGTTTTTTTTTTCGGAGCACCGAACACAAATTGGCAGAGGTCCTTGTCGAAATATCAGCTTAAATTTGCTTCATATTGTTCCACTGGCTTGTTGTTGTTCCATTGTTCCAAAGAACTCTGAAAGGCAGTGTAAATAATATTTAATAATTATTTAATAGTAAATATTAATAAATGTTTAATAGTCATGTCATAGTATTTAGTATTAAATAACATTTCTTTGACAGTTCATGGTAATAAACAAAAATTAAATAAGAACCCTTAGCAATAGTGACCAAGGCTATAAGAAATGGATAACAGTATATGCATTAAAAATTACGCGTTTCCTGTTGATTTCAAATATGTAAAATTCATTAGTTTCTTTTTCTTCAATTTAGAATTTTGCATATAAACAAATTTGTATGATTTTACAAAAAGGGGATTAACCACCGAACATGGGTAAAATCTCTGTTAAAAACGTGTGTATCGTACGAGTTGCATGAATCGTAATGAAATCATGTGAAAATCGCACTTTTCCTGTGAAATAGTGGTTATTTGGCTTTGTTTCCCCAGGGGTGACTTTATTAAGTAAATGATCATATAATATCGGAAGAAGGCTTATTTGAACATAAACTGAAATTTATAGTGTCATTGTAAGCAACAAAGACATCGTACATCAGCTGAATAGTGATTTATGCCATTTTGTCATGTAAGATAACAAAATTGGTGTGAAGAGGTGCTCTGTCGCTCATTCGAAGATTTCAAATAACATTCTGAGATGGCCTAAAAATATATGTACTTCACACCAGATAAACTGCTCTTGTAAGTTGTATGCTATCAAACAGTTTGTGGTAACGAATTGCAAGTAAGGAGCGACCCGGCTCAATAGTAACCGAAACTCTAAAAAACGGAATTTTGATACCGATAGATACATCAAAAGAATCGGATTTTATGAGGATTTTAAATATAGAAGTTTCATCAACTTAAGTCTTACCCATCAAAAGCTACGAGCCTGAGAATATTTGCCTTATTTTCGAAAAACAGGGAAACACCCACTAAAAGTCATAGAATCTTAATGGAAATCAAACCATTACATTTAGCGTATTGGGGAACCCGACTGTAGAGGTTTCAAGCTCCTATCCGCAGAAATCTGGAATTTAGTATTTTTTTGAAGAAGAAAGATCACGGATAGGTGTTTATTTCTTTTTTTCTTCTCGGGGTGATGGTATGCACCCTGTGGTCCTAGAATATCACGAGAGGGCTCATTCGAACAGAAATTAAAAGTTCTAGTGTTCTTTTAAGTGACCGAAACAATTGGAGGGCAACTAGGCCCTCTTCCATGCTCATATTTTCCCCAAAGTCCCCTGATCAAAATTTTGAGATAGCTATTTTGTTCAGCATAGTCGAAAAATCTAATAACTATGTCTTTAGGTGTAAAATACCCCCCCCCCCATAGTTCCGGGGGGAAGGGCTGCAAGGTGTGTATTTTGCCTATTGTTTACATATAGTATTTGTTATTGGGAAGTAAACAGCAATTTTTTTTTGGGGGGGGGGGTGCTTGTGGTTGATTTCTATGGGGAGAATCTTCCTTGACGAGGGAAATTTCTGGGGAGGGAAAATTCCAGGGGAAATGTAACACTGGGGGGTTTTGAAAAAATTACTATACAAAATTCTTTTTAATTGTCTTACATTCTCTTTGCCAAATTTTTTATATGAAGATGTTCAGGGGGAATCATCCGGGGGCTTTTTTCTGCGTGTTTTGTTTTCAAGGAAATAATTTCCACGGAAGGGGACATTTCTGGAGCGATCGAGAAACCGTTTAGAGATTAAAGTCTTATTCAAATGAAAGAATGCTAAGGAGAATTTTTCAGAGTGAATCGTCCACAAACAATTTTACAGGGAGGGGAGATTCTCTGCAAGGATGGAACTGTATGGAGTGAATTTGAGGGGGGTAAACTTAACGTTGTAAGAAATTTCCACAGGGGATTTTTCCGTGAAAGGGAGGGGTATTTCTCATAGAGGGTGAGTCAGATTTACCGACATTTTTTGAAAAACAAACATAAATTATGCCATATACGAGGAGTTGCCCTCTCCTCAATACCTTACTCTTTACGCTAAGGTTTGACTGTTTACTAAAATTGAAACACGGGGATCATTTAATTAGAATAGGAAGCTTTTTTAAAAGTGCTAATAACTTTAGCGTAAAAAGCAAGGTATGCAGGAGGGGACAACCTGTCATATACGGGATACATCTGTCAAAATTAATATACCATCTGTTTTTTAATTTTTAGTGTACGTGAGCCGAATCTGAAATTTCATTAGCTGAAAAACGTTTAGTTATTAAATAAAAAATCGAGTTTTTTTTAACTAAAAGTAAGGAACAACATTAAAATTTAAAACGAATAGAATTTATTTTGTATATGAAAGGGGCTGTCCCCTCCTCAACACCTAGCTCTTTATGCCAAAGTTTGACTCTTTGTCACAACTCTACTTTTCAAAACAACAAAAACTTCTTTTAAACAATTTCAATTACAATTGAAAGTTTTATTCATAAATTAAATTAAATAGTCACCCTTTTGAGCTTTCTGAACTCTATTTCAGTATGTCCCAATTGTTTTATTCCTAAGACCTTTTATAAATCGTCGACTCTTACTAATGTAAGAAGTCAAATAAAAGAATTAACTTTCCGAAAGAGTGCAATCCTCTCTTGTTGAAATCCTTGTATATCAAGCAAACGTGCACTTAATGTTTACTCGCTCGTATGTAGGCAGGATTTAACTTTGGGGGGGGGGGATGAGCTATCGCTTTTCTGATTTTTCCAATGAGGATACCAGAAAAGGCATTTGCTATAAAACTAACCCTCAAAAAGCTATTCTTCAAAATCTAGGGGGGTAAAAAATAGGGGGTTAAGACATAGGTCTTCCTCTGCATTTGTCCCCTTTTGAATGCCCACTGGGGGTTTTCAGTTTCTTTTGATGGGGGGGAGGAAGGAGTTCCTTAAAAAACAAATCAATATATGTGACATTATAAGAATAATGAGAATTTAGGGAGATGAATTCTGAAGCCCCCTCACCTGCTTAAATTATTACTTCAGATTGTTCGTGATGCTTACTTTTGCTAGCTAAAAGGTTTCTAAGATAATTTACTACGGATTGTAAGGTTTAAAAGGTTTCTAAGATAATAGACGACATTAAATGCAATTTTGGTAACTTAAGGTAATTATTTATGTATATACGCAGCAATATCTTTTAGGGAACTGCAAGAGTATTGGAAGGGGGGGGCAACTGTGTCGTAACTCTCGGAAACAGTCAATTGTACAGAAATTTAAATGGAATACAGTGAAAATCCTATGGCAACGAGTCCCAAGGAAAATCCCCCTCCCCTTGTGTATGAGACTATTATTCACATCTAGGCTTCTTGGTCAAAAGAATGTATATTCGCTGACGCGTATTTCCTTTTATTGTAGAAAGGTAGCATCACGTTTCTTGCTGAAAACATCAAAAAAAGGGGGCGAGCAAGGTAACCATGCTATTAAAGCATGTCTTTTGATCCCTTTAAAGTATCATGACGATTCCTTTCTCTAAGGCACCGAATAAAGCAGTTTCATTTTCATCTATGCTTATTATTTGTCCTACTTAAGTCCTTTCTTCCTAATAGTGATTTCTACAAACTTTATGGTACGTGTCTAAAATATAAAACACACTCGAGAATTTCGATCGCGAATGATGCGAACATGAGACAAGAAATTGGCCAAGCAACGTCTTTATTATACCTGAGAATTAGCTTTGGCTGGGTTGGAAAATAAATTGTAGCAATGTTTTGTTTAACTATTTAGTTGGTATTTTGGTTAGGTTTGGTTAGAAAAGGTTCTTTGAGGTTACGTATTTAATATATTCTATGCTTTACTCCCACCCCTAATGTGCAAATATACAGCCCAAATTGGTTTTAAACTATTTTATTTTCATCATATTTTGTTTTATTTCATTAGCATTAACCAAACCTCACTTCTCGAGTGTGTTTTATATAATAGTCAAGTACCAGGTTTTTATTCTTCCACATATTCTCTTAGAAATCTAACTTATCACCAAGTTAGACTATACAGCACCAAGCACCAGTTGCAGCACTACCTTCCTGTTTCCTTTTTAACATGTCTCTCGGAGAATAATCCACTAAGATTGCCATATGAAATTGAGATTAATACATCCGTGCTGAACGCATTTTCCCGCTGAGATTCATTTTGAGATTTCACCACTTACCTTCAGCTCATGCTGTGCTTTTAGATTTTAGCACATAAAGTACTTCTTAGTCCAGTGTTCACATTCGGATTAAGATACAGTAACCTTCTAAACTATATCCGTCCTTTCAGGTAGCAGAGCCAACTGTTTGCTTTTAATCTGTTTCATTACACAGATGAAAATATTAAATAAGCAGAATTTGCCTGGAATATTGCCAGATGGAACATACTTTATAAAAATAAAATATTATCAATGTATCTATATAATATAGAATGTATCAATGTAATATTTTACGCTATATAGATAAAAGTTGTTGCAGTGGGAGTGACACTATTAACCCCCACCCCCTAGCACCAATAATAAAGGTGTAGACCAAATATATTCCCTGGAATAAAGAGGTATTAAATATCAATTTCTACCAATTATCAATTTGCTTCATGAAAATACACTCTTTGAGATATCTGCCTCCAAACTACCTACAAAATTACCCAATGCCCCTTCTTCATAGTAGATGATGCGTGCTTACACATCACTGCATATAAATTTATAAAATATGAAGCAAATCATATTAGTTAAATAAAGCTTTAAAATAAATGTCAGAAACATTTTTCTGTAATAAGATACGAGGTCCCCAATTCCCAACAGCACCTTTATTCGGGCTTAGTTAATCTTTTAACTTGTATAGACTGCCTGAATTTTCAGGAACGAATGTACCACTGTGCTGCATTGTTTCCTCTGCAACTGGGAAGCTGAATATGCAATTTTCTTATACTTTTGGATCTATTGACTATCTCAGGATTCCCAATTGATAGCAACTTGTCCCTTTTTGGGGAAAAAACAAAGTTTGGCAAAATAATTCTGTGGCAAAGTTTGATGCAAAAGAATGACAGAAAACGCCACCTACCTGTGGTACAATCATTTTGTTCACTGGTAAAGTACACTAGAACTTTTTATTTTCCTTCCAATGAGCCCTCTACTGATCTTTCAAGAGCGTTGGTTCGATATGATCACCCCTCGAAAAAAAAGAAAGTAACAATGATCTTTTTTTCTGTGAGAAAAAAAAATTAAATTCCACATTTCCATAGACAGCAGCTTGCCATACAGTAGACTTAACTGATATTCTGGATCTAATGGCGTGATTAATATTAAGATCGCTTGCCTTTTTGGGGGGGGGGGTGTTTTCTTCTTTTTTGAAAATCATGCAATTTTTTTCAGGCTAGTAGCTTTTGATGAGTAAAATTACACGTAATGAATTTTATATTTGGTATCAAACAGTTCATTGAGTAACTCTGCTTAATAGTAACCAAAATCCTATAAAAAAGAACTTTGATATCAATAAATCATGGTTGCAGCAGTAGCTGCAAACTAGTAAAGAGTGAACAACAGCCCATAGTTACCAAAAGTATAAAAAAGCGTTTTTAAGAAAATTGCTTAGTGAAAAAGAAATGCCATCTGACATTGATTCAAGAATGGTAAATATTATTTCGGTATGTCTTAAAAGTAAAAGTTTATTGCGAAAAGAAAATCTATGATGATTTTGAAGAAGGCCTGAAACCCCTCGAAAATGGTGTCAGATCAAAATTAAAAGTATACCATTGGAATCAGCATGGTTGAAAACCTTATATAGGGAGATTAAAGTCCTCCTCCTTGAACAACAAGGAAAATCAATTTTTTGCATCGATAGCACTGATCTGTCTCCCGTTTATTATTATTATTATTTTTTTCAGCAAGCCTAGCAGGCTACCAAAACATCAAAGAGATATGCTCCATGGCTCATTCAAAAGTTGTTTCTCATATCTACGTACGCTTTATAAATTCCGTCATCTACAAGTTCCGTATGTCACTAAAATGGCACTTTTTGTGCCATTTCTCAAGGGCTGGCACTAGCAGGCTACCAGAACATCACAGACAGATTTTTTATAGCTCATATAAAAGATATTACTCCTATCTACCTTCTTCTTATAAATTTCGCCATCTGCAAGTTCCAACTGGCACTAGAAACGGCACTTTTGATGCCATGTCTCAAGTGGAAAAGCTGGGGGTATAGGGCTAGCCAAACTTATAAGATTGACGTTTAATGGGTCATTTGAAAGCAATTGCTCATTTATACTTGCTTTTTTTCACTTTTACCATTTGTAAGTGCGACATAGTACTGAAAACAATACTTATGATGCCACCTATTAAGTTGAAAAGCTGTGAAGTAAAAACCAGAACCAGGTACTATTGTAATAGTTAAGTTCCATACCCCTTAACTGGAATTTTACAAGAACCCCTCCTGTACCCTCCCCCTCCCAGCCCCCATAATAAGTTCATAAATTGTCTGCTCATCAGTAAGCTACTGAAACATTATCAGGCTACTACACCATCGTAGATAGATGCGTAATGGCTCAATTAAAAGCTACTGCTTATATTTGATAGGTTTTTGCAAATTCTACGATCTATTATATTTCATAGATTACAATGTTAACTAGTTCCTATGAAGAATTTGCAATGAACTCTTTGACATGGTTGAAACATTAGCTGTGACCTGGTAAAGAGTGAACCACAGGCCATGGCAATTAAAAGTTAAAAAAACGTTAAAACGGTCTTTTTTTCTTCTTTTTTCCAGAGCTAGCGGGTTACTAGAACATCATAGAGAGATGCGTAAGAGCTCAAACAAAAGCTATATCTCATATATACGTGGTCTATATAAATTCAGCCATCAACAAGTGCTATATGGAACGAAAAAAGTCACTATTTATGCCGTTTCTCAAGAAGTGGGGCTAGCGGGCTACTAGAACATCTTATATAGATTTTTAATAGCTCTTACAAAAAAAAAAAAAATGCTCATATCTGCGTTTTTTCTATAAATTCCACCATCTGCAAGTTTCAAATGGTACTAAAAATTGTGCTTTTGGTGCCATGTCTCAAGTAGAAAAGCTGGGGCTAGTGGGCTACCCGAAATTTTTAGAGTGATGTTTAATGAACCATTTGAAAACTTTTGCTCCTATCTACGAGGTTTTTATCAATTCTACCATTCGTAAGTCAGATATAGCACTGAAAACAACACTTTTGGTGCCACTTATTAAGTGGAAATTCTTGGAAGTATAAAATGGTATCATTGTAATAATTATGGTCCAAACCTTTAACTGGAGCTTTGCAAGAACATCTCGCGCATATTCCTCCTCCAGGCCACCTTAAAAAGCTACGCAATTAAAATCCTACAAACACGAATTTGTTAACTTACATTATTAGAGGCGTGGTTCTGTTAATACAGCACTGGACTTCAAATTAGATTATCGTGGGTTTGATTCCAGCTTTGATTTTTTTTTTAATCATTGTTTGTACCTTCCTATGATTACTTTTCAGATAATCCAATAGTTTTGAAAATGTGATGCACTAATTTATTAATGCATATCCCAGGAAGACTCATTTTAAACTTATTACTCATATATACGTACTTTTTGTCAATTTTACCATCCATAAGTGCTATATAGCACTAGAAACGGGACTTTTGATAACACTTCTTAAGTGGAAGAGTTTGGAAGCATAAAACATTACCATTGCAATAGGTATGGTCCAAAGCTCTTAACTGGAGGCTTATAAGAACCCCTCATATATACTCCCCTTCAAGGCCCTCTTAATAAGTTTTATAAATCGCTTACTCATCTTAAAAGTAAAAAAAAATCAACTAAAAATCTACCAAAAATTAAGCTTGAATGATCAACAGTTTTGAATTGAACCTTCAAACTTCACTCTGCGATGAAGCCTGTTTGCTATTTCTAATGGTGGTAATTGAGGGGAAGGGACGTCCTTGCCTCTTAGTTTTTTTTATCCTGCCTAGGTTTTGAAAATCCTGCCTTTATTTTGGTTATTCCATTGGAAAGGACACTTTTTTGATTTAAAAAAAATGGGGGAAACAACCGAATGTGCTCTCAAGTCAACTTTATAAAAAGCGATTAGGTATAAAAATAAGCTTTTAAATGAGTCCTTAAACAGCTCTCTTTTAGTACAGTAGCGTTCTAGTTTCTGCTATTCAGTAGGTGATTTATAAAGCCCTGTCTTCACTATGGCTTTTCTAGGTGAAGTCGGCCGAGTAAAAAAAGCTTTTTGTGCATCAAAAAACAAACGTTCCGGAAAAACATGTATTATTTTGGGAAATATGGATGATGAACTTTATGTTACAGACTGACAATTTTTCGTAGCTGTCAAGGTTGTCTGCAGTATTTTCTAGAGGTGTCTCATCTCCCCTAGATCGGTGATAATTAGAAATTATATTAAAAAAAAAGTTTTCAACTGGAACTAAGAAGTGACATTAAAACTTAAAACGAACATACATTAATCCATATGAATAAAAAAAGAACAAAGACTTATTTTTTAAACAAAGTTTTTCCGAGGGAAGTAAAGATCAAATTTGAAACTTAGAACGGACAAAGATTATTACTTCACAGCCTATCTAATATATATATCAATAAAACTAGTAGCAATAAAACAACAAATTATGTTTCTAGGATTATAGAAAACTAGGGATTTACTGAAAACACAAAATAATATTGGAGTTTTTGTACAGTAAAAGCAAACCAATTAAGGATACTTTGTACAGAATAAAAATGATATCAATCTCTTTTAGGATCAAGCCATCATAAGCAGCACGAACAGAAACCCAAAACGAACAGAAATTACAATCATTAACCGAGTCAAATTCAGAACGAGCAGAAATTAACATAAGTTGGGCGCAAAACCCCTATGCCTTCCCAAGGCCAGAACAAAATTTGCACTTACCTGAAAAAATATAAATGAATGTGCATTGTCAGTTTAATATACATAAACTTATATTTAGTAATCAAAATGTTTATTTTATTTTATTTATTAAAGTTATAAAAGTAAAAACATTTATATTTTTTCGGTAAAGTGCAAATTTTGTTCTTGCCTTGGGAAGGCACAGGGGTTTCGCGCCCAACTTATGTTAATTTCTGCTCGTTTTGAGTTTGACTCGGATAATTATATTTATTTCTGCTCGTTTTGGGTTTCATTTATTTATCGATGCTGATTTGTGGTAGTTTCACGCTTGGTAGATTATTTTATTTTATTTTTGCTAATTTTTGGTTTAATGGAGTTCTTTACTTTTCTTTGAAAAACTTATTTTTGGAAAAAGTTTTTTAAATTAATTTTAAGATAAAGCAACAGTCCATTTTAGGATTGTTGCTTTATTATTTTTTTTCGTTTAATTTGGTATCACTTTTGCACAATTGCTCAGTTCCATGACTGGCTCTCGTTTTGGTTCTGAAATGGACAAGTCATGATTAGTTTGTAGACAATCAAACAGTTCGTGGTAACGAACTGTAAGTAAGGAGCGACCCGGCTCAATGGTAACCGAAACTCTAGAAAACGGGTTTTTGATACCAATAGATACATCAAAAGAATCAAATGTCAATGCTGATTTCAAATATATAACTTTCATCAAGTTTAGTGCTACCCATTAAAAGTTACGCGCCTGAGAAAATTTGGCTGATTTTCAAAAAAAGGGGGAAAGACCCTTTAAAAGTTATAAAACCTTAATGAAAATCCTACCATCATATTCAGTGTATAAGAGAACCGTACTGTAGAGGTTTCAAGCTCCTATCTACAAAAATGTGGAATTTTGCATTTTTTGTCAGAAGAAAGATCACGGCTGCGTGTTTATTTGTTTTTGTTTTTTTTTCCAGGGGTGATCGTACAGGGCTCATTGGAACGGAAATTAAAAGTTCTAGTGCTCTTTTTAAGTGACCAAAAAATGGAGGGCAACTAGCCCCCTCCCACGCTTATTTTTCTCCCAAAGTCATCGGATCAAAATTTCGAGATAGCCATTTTGTTGAAAATCGTCGAAAATATGTCACACATGTCTTTTATGATAACTTAATCCCCCGACGTCTCCAAGGGAAGGCCTAAAATTTATCAGATTTACCCACAGTTAACATATAGTACTTGTTATTAGAAAGTTTATAGAAGTTTTCAAGACGGTTTTTACGTGTTAGTGGAGGGGGGGGGGTGGTCGGGGGTTATGTTGGTGGATCTGTCCATGAAGGAAGTTTTTGATGGGGGAAGGGAAATTGCCATGAAGGGGGCGCCGGACTTGCCAGCATTATTTATTGGTTATTGGGAAGTATACAGACATTTTCAGGAAGGATTTTTTTCTGGAGGGGGGGGGGGCTGGAGGAGGGGGTTACTCTGGAGAATCTTTCCGTGGAGGATGTTTTGTTGGGGTAAGGGACATTTCTATGAAGGGGGCGCCGGATTTCCAAGCATTATTTTAAAAACGATCAGAAATTAAATAAAAAAAAAAGTTTTTAAACTGAAAGTAAGAAGCAACATTAGAACTTAAAACGAACAGAAATTATAACGTATGTGAGGGGGTACTCCCCCAAGTCAATACCTCGCTCTTTACGCTACAGTTTTTTTTAGTGCTTTCAAAAGAGCTATCTATTCTAATTAAACAGCCTTTGTGATTCAGGGGTTTGTGAGTCAAAATTTTTTTTAACTTTTAACGTAAAGAGCGTGGTATTGACTAAGGGGAGAACCCCCTCATATACGTAATAACATATACGTAATAAAAAAAACAAAAAAAAAAAAAAACGACACGGCTCAATAGTAATCGAAACTTTTAAAAACGGAATTTTGATGTCAATATATGTATCAAAAGAATATGTTTATAATGCTGATTCTAAATATATAAATGTTAATAGGTTTAGTATTACTCATCAAAGGCTACGAGCCTGAGAAAATTTACTCGATTTTTTAAAGAGGTGGGAAACATCCCCTACAAGTGAAAGAATTTTAATGAAAATCACAACGTCAGATTCAGAGTATCATAAAACCATAGTACATATGTTTCAATCTCATATCTGAAAAAATCTGCAAATTTGTATTTTTTGCCAGAAGAAAAATATACTAATATATAAGTTAGTTACGTAAGTTAATTTGTAAATTACGTCATAACCAAATTTAGAGACATCCATTTAGCAAAAGAAAAGTAAAAATTTTATGCAAATTTTGTTTACTTATTCAATGACGGTGAGCTAAAATAAAGGCTGCATTAACTAAAAAACGATCAGAAATTAAATAAAAAAACTAGTTTTTTAAACTGAAAGTAAGGAGTGACATTAAAACTTAAAACGAACGGAAATTATTCCGTATATGAAAGGGGCTGTCCCCTCCTCAACGCTTCGCTCTTTACGCTAAATTTTTTTATCGTTTTAAAAAACAATGTTGTGAGACAGAGACAAACTTTAGCGTAAAGAGCGAGGCGTTGAGGAGGGGACAGCCCCTTTCATATACGGAATAATTTCTGTTCGTTTTAAGTTTTAATGTCACTCCTTACTTTCAGTTTAAAAAACTTGTTTTTTTTATTTAATTTCAAACTAAAGCCATCTTGATAGTATTGGGACTATAGGTTAGCTTTTGAAGTTCACTGTTGTATAGAGAGAAATAACAGGATTTCCAGAGTTCATATTATTTCTTATTTGATCTTCATTTCAAGTAATACTAAAGCATATTTCTTACAATTTAAGATTGTATATTTCTCACTATTGGTATTATAGCTGGCGAGACAAAAATGCTACCTGATAAATCAGTCCAATATTTCTGTACTTTGCAGTTATTAAAAATATTTAATTTTACGCTTATGTCTTTAAGATAATTTTAATTGTATACTGAAAGTTACTGATGTCACAAATGATGCAAGATTATGAAAAGCTTTATAGATTGGTTTATTGTTTTCAGGCTACATACTCACTTTTGACTCTCAAATCAATATTCCTGTTTTTTGTACTTGGCTTTTGTGTTTTCAGTAAAGCTCTAGTTTTCTATAATCCTAGAAACATAGGGAAACTAATTAGTTGTTTTATTTGTACTAGTTTTATTGATATATATTAGATAAACTGTGAAGTAATAATTTATATCCGTTTTAAGTTTCAACTTCGCTCTTTACTTCCCTTGTAAAATTTTTTTTGGGAATTAGTGCATCAAAAGAATTGGGATTTTGTCCGGTTTCCAAATATATAAGATCCATTAAGTTTACTGTTACCCATCAAAAGCTAGAAGTTACCCATCAAAAGCCTAATAATATTTGCCTGATTCGCGAAAAAGGGGGGAAACCCCCAAAAAGTTAAAGAATTTGAATGAAAATTGAACGAAACATCTGATTCAGCGTATCAGACAATCTCACAGTAGAGATTTCAAGCTCCAATCTGCAAAAATATGGAATTTTGTATTTTTTGCCAGAACAAAGATCACGGTTGCGTGTTAATTAATTTGTTATTTTTGTCTGTTTGTTTTCCCAGGGAGTGATCATATCGAACCAATGATTCAAGAATATCGAGAGAGGGTTCGTTCTAACCCAAATTAAAATTTCTAGTGTCCTTTTAAAGTGAGAAAAGAGTGCGAGAAAAAATTCTACCGAGGGGAGATTTCTGGCATGATTTAGAAAACGATCAGAAATCGAAGTTTTTTTCGAATGACAGTACTCATGAGAATTTTTCAGGCGGAATTGTCCAAAACAAATTTTCCAGAAGGAATTTTCAGCGAAAATGGAATTTTCCAGGGGAATTTTGAGTGGTGGGAACCGTCCATGGAGGATTTTTGTAGGGGAAGGGAATTCTTCACAGAGAAGAAACTGGATTTCTCTGTATTATTTGAAAAATGTGTAAAAATTTAACAAATCAAAACAAGTTTTTTTTTCAAGATAAAGTAAGGAGTAGCATTAAAACATAAAATGAGCAGAAATTTTTCCGTATATGAGAAGGGTTGCCCACTCCTAAATATTTTGCTCTTTACGCTAAAGTTTGACTTTCTGTCCAATTCTTTAAGAACCACTCCTGAAACACGAAAGCCATTTACTTAGAATAAGATACTAAATAAAAGTTCAAATAGGGATAAAATCCTTTTAATAGACAGTGATGATGATAACAATGATAGAAAAAACTAACGAAAAAAACTACAGAGAGCGAGGAATTTAGGAAGGGGTAACCTCCCTCATTTACGGAATAATTTCTATTCGTTTTCAGTTTTAATGTTGCTCCTTACTTTCAGTTGAAAATATTTTTGTTTTTATGTGTTTAATCAGCGTAAAAACAATTCTTTCGAAGTATTAATTGTTATTAAAATATTTTTTTCTCGAGTTTCAGTTGCTATTGGCCGGAGTCTCTGCGTATACTTTCAGCCCGTTATCACGAAGTGTTTGATTCTGGCCCTTTTTATGGGCAATAACCAAGCCAAGTGCAGCTTGCAACACCAATACTACTTTACATAGGATCTGATCCGCACAAGGGGTAAGAAGTCCAAGCTATTCAAGCAATCCGCATAAAACCAATGCTTTGTAACTACATCATATTCAACTTAACGGTGTTGGCTTTGTAAAGTGTCTTCGATGTAATATTGTAATCATCATTTTACAGGGTACCCCCCCTGATACAGAGCACCTGGGCGTAAGAGATTATGAAATATATCATTCGATTGTAAATTATAAGCTATATTGTCTTTGCTAAGGACTAGCAACGGTCAGAGGACACCTTGTCACTCCAATAACTCACCAAATGGGACGCCTTCGTAGACCCAAACAGATTCGGATCAAAACTTTATGATAACCGCTTTAATTAGAACACTCAGTAGGTGCAGAATATGTTCCTTTGGGGGTGACTTGTAAACTGTAGTTCCAGGAGTAGGGCCCCAAATTATGCAAATAGCCAAAGTAGAACACTGTATTCCTTAAATTTTAATAGGAAGTCTGAAATTTTTTGTCCATTTGTAGTTGGAGCTATATAAAGATCCTCATTTTTAAACGATTGAAGGGTTCAAAATGAGGATCCTGGGCTGTCCATCCACCATTTTCTCCATGCCATTTTTTATTCAAGTTTTTGCATTTTTTCACCAAAAATGTTGAATCTTGCTCATTACAAAAGGAAAACAAATAGATACATAGATAGATAGGTTTATTCAAACAAAAGCCCTATTGGGCCATGGTATATGGCCCAGACTTCCAAGATAATATGCGTGCAATACAGAAGACGTCCAAGAACAAAACGTGTTTGGAACATGTCTCATTTCATGATCCAATTAATATAATAATCATGCAAAGATTTTAAATCTGTATGAATTAAGGACCCCCTCTCTTCTTGTTCAGCAGCCGTCTTCAGAAAAATAAAAAATATAACAAATAGACAATTCAAATAACCATCTAAAATAACAAAAACTCCAAATTTGACACTAAATGAGTGTCAGTGTCGTTACTTTACGCAAGTTCGGCTAAGACATTGCTATCAGGTGCTTGGTATATTGTATCATAGCTTTTAAACCAAATATGCGCCAAAATCAAGATTTTTCATGTGGAAACACCTAAAGGGAAAAATTTTCGAAAAAAACTTGCTTCGAAGAATTTGCTTATTTGAAGAATACAATGGGAAACCCCCTAAGTACCACCTACATGGTGCAAATTCGTCACTTTTGGCAACACTGGGCAAAGAGCTAATTAATTCAGTTTAAACAACAAGCAGCTCAGTAGTTAAATATGTATTAAGCATATTCAGAATAAATTATTTCGTATCAGAAAGAATCTGCTTCAACAGAATTTCATGTTGGAAGCCTTGTGAATGTTTTCCAATTATCTGTTTTAAGTTAGTACCAAACCTGCTCCACAACAAACTGCAAATTTTGTGTAAGACCCCTATTTAAAGTTTATCATTGCCCATTTTTTGATTGAAGATGAAACCAGTAGTCTGCATCACCTTTTAGCCCGTTATAGTTCCCATAATTATCTATAAATAGTATACATATGTAAATTATAATGGGAACAGATTAAAGGGTATTTGTAAGCTAACAGTTTAGTTAAATTAATATATACCGAGCAAGAGTTACTTTCCTATGAGTCTATCTATTGGATCATATGTCATGATTTCTAAGATTCATGCATAACATATCAACAATGATGGGTAATATAAGCAATAGCATAGAATGAGAAGGACGCTAAAACCTTGTCTCTGTTATAGGTGCCCAAAAATCTTCTGATTTTCTCAATTATTCCTAAATTTTTCTTCCAATTCCAACTATTCCACACTCCCTATGAGAAATGTGGTACTCTGCTCATTCTCTTCCCAAAAATTGTTTTTGTATTTTCTTGGTTGAAAGTATTTTATTTAAATTTATTAATTAAAGTTTGGGGAAATAAAAATAATAAATAAATAGGACTCCTTGCTCTGTAGTAAGTACATTGTACCTTTTTCTTAAAATAACCAAATCTGCGCAAAAATCAAGATTTTTCATGTGGAAATACCCAAAGGGAAAAATTTTCGAAAAAAACTTGCTTCGCAGAATTACCCCCCCCCTTGAGAAATGTGGGACTCGGCCCATTCTCTTCCCAAAAATTGTTTTTGAATTTTCTTGGTTGAAAGTATTTTATTTGAATTTAAATTAATCAAAGTTTGGGGAAATAAAAATATTAAATAAATAGGACTCCTTGTTCTGTATTAAGTACATTGTACCTTTTGCTTAAAATATAACAAGAAAGGTAAATGTACAGTGCGCAGCATTTCTTTTAGTTATGAATAGTTTAGTGTAGAACAGGTAAGCGTGTACATTTAGTATATTTAAAGCACAGTTTATATAATTAGCAGTATGATCTTTCCCTAGCTCACCCATTATAAAAACCCGGACAGAGGTGCGAGTGCTCCAGAGAACGTATAAACATAAGCGACATTAGATCTTTTCACGGGTAGACAAAGAATAATCACCTACGGAACAAGTACTGACAAAACCACTTGGCCGGCTCACCAATAAGTGGACAATAAGTGCAGGAATAAGTGAGAGGAGCTTTCTGTTCGCACCGAGAATGAAGAGCCAGAAATCATCTGCGGTAAGCTTACTGGATAATTATATAAACTGTGATTTAAAGTGTAAAACATTTCTCTTACTTGCGAATAATTTTATGATGAAAAATGATTAGAAATTAAGTGCTGATATACTGATCTGTCAATAGCACAATTATAACTAACCCGAAAAGAATAGGGGAATACAAACCGTGTAAGGGAAGAGTATTAAAATTATATTATTGTGCAGTGGAAGCAGCATTTCTCCTCCTTTAGTGGCCTTCCATGAAAGAATTGCCTTTTTACGACTGCATGTAAAATTTGTATAATTTTACAAAATTTTAAATTTTAAAGGAGGAGAAATTAAAAAATTAAAATTTAAGGTCTGTTCTCTCCAAAGTTTCAAGACTGACTATTTGTCTTATAATTTCTTACTTTTCATAAAGAGAGCAACCCTGTTTTTTCTGCTTTGGTACCCTAACATGTTGCCTACTACTCCTGAAATAAATTCCTGTACACGTTCATCTCTTTGCCATACTACAGACAAGACAAATAAAAAAAAAAAAAAAATTGATAGGCATTTGTCAAAATATCCAACCTAAAATTTGCGTCAGTGCAGTAAACAAGTGAGTTTGAGAATTCTCATTTAGCTAAGAGACAAGAAGCTAAGAGAAATTTAGATCGAAGCTGAGAAACAAGCATTAGAAATAGCTATATAAAACCAATTTAACAGGTTTAGCTAACTAACCTATTTTCTGCCTTGTAAATGGAAATGCATCACGTAGCTCTAGTACTGGCCTTTTTAGCCAATAACTTGTATTTCTTTTTTGATGTTTAAATTTTTAAATCAACATGAACGTTATTACCTAAATAACGTCCTGCTGCTGCAGCGGTTCTGTCCTTCTGGGCATATATTTTTAACCTACTGAAGATTATAAGTAAAATGGCCGTCTAAAAATTTTGATCCAGCATCATTAAGGATTTTGGGGTGCCTGAGACTAAAACAGCACCTGAGGAAGCAGAGGCTGATCGCCCTTCTTTCACTTTTAATCCAGAGAAGAACACTAGAACTTTCAGTTTTATATCAAATGAGTACGATGTTTTCAGGATCATTCGTTGTACAGGAAGCAGACACGGAAAAAAGAGCATTGATCTTTACTAAGTCAACATTACGGCATGCATTCAAATGAATCCCCTCAATTGTAAGACTAGGACTAATGGGCTAGAACTACGCATAAAATTTGTTTGCTTTTCCTTCGTTTTTAAGTTTGTTTGGTATTTAAAAACATAGGTGTGCCAAATGACTTTTTTCCAACTGACAAAAAAGTTATTGACCGAACGTTTATTGATCAATTGTCCCTTTTCTTTTATCTTGGGGCTTATAGACGACCTTTTCATGTTTTTTTTTTCTTTTTTGTCCCAAAAAACTTTCAAAGCATTCCTTCTGTGTCGAAGGAATAATAAGATTTTCTTGACATAGGGTAACAATAGAAGTCAAAGAATCCGTCCTCAGGAAACAATGAAGTGTCAATATTATCTAAAATATTCTATTGGAAGGGAAACCTTAGCTGTCACAAACACAGGGTAATATCCATCATTAAGACAACCTTTTTTGACAATATCAAATAGCTCAAATATCAAAGCCAGATTCTGCTTAGCGATACTATTAGTTATGTAGACGCATATCCTAATCTGGACGCTAATTTATTAGATTTACAAAGGATTGTTTCCCCTCTGTATCCAGTTTTAAATTTAAAGATTGCTGAGGAAAATAAATTCCGAAACTTAAGTAAATTATTGCTTGAACACTTTTTGGCTAAAAGGTTTGCTTCTTACAAGTACTAAGGAATTTTCATCCAAAAATACCAGGTTTTCTTAATTGCAATACTTTTTGGGACAAAAATACCTTAGAATATGTATTCGTCCCACTGTCGTGGGACGTTGGGAAGATTGGGAAGGACGTTGACATGATACGGAAACATGGATACACTTGCTGAGGATCTAGAATATCAGGCTAGGGACATTTTCTATATATATATATATATATATATATATATATATATATATATATATATATATATATATATATATATATATATATATATATATATATATATATATATATATATATATATATATATATATATATATATCATCCAAATTCTGGAGTAGGTGAATCTCTTTTAGTCGGGTCATCCTCAGTTGCATGTTTGGATACGTTAAATTATCTGGGACTTCCTTTTGCTGCGTCTATGAAGAATACGCAACCTCTCATTATTCAATCTATTAAGGAAAAAACTTCGAAAAACTTAAGGTATACTTTCCTAAATAAAAGGGCAGTTTGACAAGATTTGCCTAGGAAGGCTCTATAATGCATTGTTTGCGCCCCACATATTTGTTATCACGCCGGTTTGGAAGTTTTTTAATAAGACTGAACGCCTTATGATCCGTAGACATTTTTTGGGGTATTGTAAGTTTTTCTTGGCCTTCCCTTATAGATCAGGAATACTAACATGGTTCAGAAACAGGGGCGTCGTTTGTGGCTGGCTTGGGGGCAGTTGCCCCCCCCCCCCGATAATGCGGAGAAAAAAATATTATACATCCCATGCCCTTTGACTATCCAGATATGGACCCTTCTTGCTCCCCCCCCCCAATAAAAATGCTGGAGATTCGCTCCTGTTCCGAAATACAAAGTTTTTGATATTACGTTGAAAATGGAAGAACGTAGAATAAGGTTTGAAAAGCGTAGAGAATGTATCGTTAATTTTCCTCTATATTGCATCCGATAGTATTGTTATTGTTATAGTATTGTTATTCATTTGAGGTGTTCTCATTGTATCTTTTTATATCCTATGTTGTATTTTCTTAGTGTGTGTATTTTTTCCTTTTCCCTTTATTTACTCCTCTGTCAGCATTTTATATTTGTAAAAAGTGTACAAATAAATTATTATTATTATTATTACTATGGCAGGCCAATGTGGTTTAAGAAATTATCAAAGACCAAGTTCTTCACGGGTCAAGAATTCAAAAGAACGGTTCTTTGTGTGTTTCAAGTTTCCAATTTTTTTTTGTTCAAACTGTTCTATTATAATCCTTTGTATATACTTGGGTTAATCAAACAGTTTCGTGGTAGCGAACGATACAAAGTGACAATCACAGGAATAACAGAAACGCACCTTACGGAAAATGGCGAAGAAGATATTGGAGAAAGACCGACATTGCTTTGGTCTGGTGGACCTCAAAGAAGAGGGGGAATCGGCCTTGTTCTCAGCAGCTTCGCTCAGAAAGACCTATTGTCATTTACGCCTATCTCACCACGTCTACTGAGAACGATAATCGACGGCAAGCACGGGAATATAACTGTTCTTACCTGCTATGGACCGACAAACGATACCCAAGATAATGATAAGGACAACTTCTATGAGGTACTGTCCTCCGAACTCTCCTCCATACCTCCACAAGACAACCTCCTAGTCCTAGGATTTTTAACGCTGTTGAGGCTAACAGCTCTAGTCTGTATGATGCTGCTGTTGGACCTGTGACAGTTGAAGCTCTGAATGGTAATGGTGAGCGGCTGCTCAATTGCTGCATCACCCACACTCTATCAATCAGAAATACTTGGTTTGTGAGAAAAGACATTGCGAAGTACATATAGTACAGCAATGATGGCAGGACAAAAAAGATGCTTGACTACATCATTGTTTGACGACGTTGGCTTTCATCTGTCCAGAACTGCCACTCATACAGGGGTGCCGAGCACGACAATGCCAACCATTGTCTCGTCTCTACAAGGACCAAACTCTGGCTGAGAGCCAATAAGAGTACCTCCTCATCCACCAAGAAGCTAGACACATCTCGACTAAAGCAAGATCCTCGGTTCACGAGCGGTATATGGTTGAAGTCTCTAACCGCTTTGAGGCTCTCCAGCAGTGTTCAGAAAGCGAGTCAGAATGGACCACTTTCAAAGACAATGTTCTCAGATCAGCTACCGAAGTTGTGAGCTCGAAGCCGCAAAAGAAGAAACAGTGGATTAGCAGCCAGACGTTTCAAATAATTGAGCAGAGACGGCGAGTGAGATTACGAGGAGCTATGACACTCTACAGACAGTTCAACAAACAACGTAATTCCTTGCTTCACAAGGACAAGAAAGCCTTCATTGCGGGCAAAGCCGCTGAGCTCGAGCAAACAGCCCAAAAAATAGACATAGGCGCAATATTCAAGATCCTGCGTGAGCTGACTGGCCATCACGCCATTGCGTCCACAAGCCTGAAGGCAGTGAAAGGGGAAACCATATACGATCAGTCTCAATGTCTTGGTGTCTGGGAGAAACGCTTTAATAAGCTGCTAAACTCAGATCCACCCAATTCCATTGACCCAGGGCTTGTAGCCGCTGCTGCAGAAGCTACCCCGGCCCCCGACGGCGCCAAACTTTCTCCTGAGGAGATTTAATTGGCCGCGAGGAAACTGAAAAACAATCAGCAGGGATCTGTGGCATCGCTTCAGAGCTACTTACTACAGGTGGCCCTGTGATGACACTTTTGCTGCAGATGGTGTTTAGCGTAATCTGGTGCACTGAAGTTACACCGTCAGACTGGAAGAAAGGAATCATCGTGCCAGTGTTTAAGCGTAAGGGAAACAAGACGGATTGCAGCAACCACCGTGGTATCACCCTACTCTCTGTTCCTGGAAAGCTGTTTGCAATGCTCCTGCTGAAAGGTTCAATAAGTTTCCTACATGCTTTGCGCCACCCCCAATAAGCCGGATTTATGCCAGGAAGATCAACAACTGAACATATTCATACGGTCAGAAAAATCGTTGAGAAGACACTGGAATTCAATAAAAAAGTTCACATAGATTTCAGTTACTTTCGTTCTGCCTTTGACAATGTTGACAGACAGTCCCTTTGGCTAATTCCGTAAGCTGCGGGCCTACCAACAAAGATAGTCAGCCTCTTTAAAGAACTCTACAGTAGCACAGAAAGTGCCGTCCTTGTTAACGGGAAGCATTCTTTTTCCTTCCCCATCAAAAATGCTGCACAGCAAGGATGCGTTGCTGCACCTGAGCTGTTTAACCGCGTCATCGACCACTTTTTGAACGAGACACACCGTGCCCATCCTTTTGGCATAAGTTATACCGGGAGGACTTTGTCTGATATTGACTTTGCCGATGATGTAGCCGTCCTTAGCAAAATCTCGACCAACTTAAGTCTGCACTGGAGACGCTCTCCTCCACTGCCTCCAAAGTTGGGCTGCAAATCAACTGGAAGAAAACAAAGATCTTGCCAATAGACAAGACCGCATCGGCATCCACCCTCAACTGCTGCGATCAATGGCCAAGCTGTTGACATGGTACGGCAGTACTCTCCTGAGACATAACCGATAACCCATACACAACAAAGAAAGGTCGATGCCGTCCAAACTAGACACATTTGTTGAGTTGAACGCTTCAAATGGTATGAAACGATCGGCAATACTGATATCCTGAAAATCTTCAAGTTAGCGATCCTCTCCGCCCAAGTAGAAGCTCGTTCTCTAAGAGGGTACGGCCACTTACTCCGCCTCCCGCCAACTGCCCCTGGAAGGATCATTTCAGACTTCAATCCTGAAAATTTCTGAAAACAACCTCGAGGAGGGCAGCGCACCAGATTGGCTGATGTTATAAATCAACGCCTCTTCAACCACGACATCGACCCTAATGAGGCGCCATTCTTAGCCCTTGACAGGGCTACTTGGAGAAGACTTACAGCACTGTCAACCAGTTCCCTCTACGCTGGCGACCCTTCTGAGCAAAAGTTTTAAGTCAAGAAATAAGTCAAAGGGCTTTGTCATTCATGGGTCATTCTTAAAGAATTGGAATAAAATTTGAACTTGAACTCTAGTGTAAAGAGCGAGGTATTGATGAAGGAGCGAACCCCCTCATATACGTAATAATTTCTTTTCATTTTAAGTGTTAAGGTCGCTCCTTACTTTCAGTTGTAAAAACTTGTTTTTTACATTTATAAATTGTAAAGTATGATAAGTAGTAATGATGCAGGTCCTGAGAGCATAGTAAATCAATTTTCGAAATATGGTGAATACTTTGCCGAGATGTCTGAGATGGAACCTACAGAAGTTTAGAGAGGAACTAAGTATCGTGTCATGGAAATCAGTTTATGAAGAATCTGAAAGTGCTTCTGCGGCATTCGACAAGTTCATGGACATATTGCAGCCAATATTTGAGAGAACTTGCCCAGTAAAGAGCATAAAGGTGAGGAAAAAGGAACCCCGGATACCTTGGGTAACTATGGAGCTACTCGACTTAATTAGAAGGAGAAATACATTGTATTTGAGTTACTTAAATAGTAACCATAGTCAATATCTAACTTAATTTAAACAAATCCTTAATAAATTAAATCGGATAAGGAGTTCATGCATCCGCTATTATTTTGTATATAATTTTAAGGAAAACAATGTAAATACGAAAACGACTTGGAATATTATAAATGAAATCGTAAATAAGAAGAAAGAGACCGAGATTCCTCCTAGTCTGATCTTTGATGGTAAATTTGTTGATGGAAATGAAGAGGTGGCTAATTTCTTTGGTGAATATTTTTCTAAGATTGGTGAATCTATAAGCGAGAATCCATACGATGAAAATGATGAAATTAATGAGATGTTTAGTGATGAAAGGGGAGTTGGATTGGAAATGTCTGCAGATGAAACGAACGTTGAAGAATTAAAACAGATAATAGGATTGGTAAAATCAAGTTCTCCAGGAAATGATGGAATTAATCTGAAAGCGTTCAGGCATGTTAGGGTATATTTGTTGCCTTGTATTGTTTATTTGATTAACCTTTCTTTGAAGAAAGGTGAATTTCCTACTCGTCTGAAAGAGGCCAAAGTTATTCCGCATCACAAAGGGAGTTCAAAACCTGATCCGTCTAATTGGAGGCCGATTTCAATATTTCCCCTATTTTCTAAGCTGTAAGAAAAAGTGATGCACCGACGACTTTATAACCATCTGACTACCTACGGTTTTCTTAGTGATACCCAGTTTGTATTCAGGAAAAACCACTCTGCAATACATGCAGTCCAGCACCTAACAGATTTCATGAATGGTACTCTCGAAAAAACTGTACTGGTACTTTCAGTATTTATAGACTTTAGAAAGGCTTTTGACACGGTGGTTCATAAAATTTTATTAAATAGGCTAAGCCGTTTAGGAATCCAAGGGGTTATTCTGAAATGGTTTGAGTCTTATCTTAACCAGTGTATTATTCGAGTCTCTATTAAAAATTATATTTCAAAAACTTTTATCGTTAATTCTGGTGTGCCTCAGGGTTCCGTGCTTGGCCCACTTCTTTATCTAATTTACGTTGATACCATGCGTTTTTATATATCAGATGCACTTATAACGTCTTTTGCTGATGACAAGGTGTTTAAGATTACAGCTACTTGTCTGAACCAATTAATTGAGAAGACAAATAAGGCCTTCGCTGAATTGATAAGTTTTACAAATTCTAGTTATTTGGTAGTGAATATTTCAGAAACAAATTTCGTGACATTTTGTAGAAATGGAGTTTCATGTGTTTTAGATAATAAAATTGTTTTTAACGGTGAATTTTTAAAGCATGTAAATAGTGTTAAATATTTGGGCTTTAGTCTTGATTTTAATTTATGTTGGAAATCACATTGTGATCTTGTGGCAGTTAAGATTTCAAGAGGGTTGGGTGTGATAAGAAGACTGAAAAATCAACTACCGTCAAATGTTTTACTTTTACTTTATCATTCTATTGTTAACCCTTATTTATCGTATGGTTGCATGCTATGGACTAGTAGTTTTATTTCAAGTTTTAGAAAGGTCCAAATTTTACAGAATAAAATAGTTCGTATTTTAGGTAATTATATTCAGTTTGAAAATAGCACGTTAAATTGCTTTACAAATTTGTAAATTTTAAATATTTATCAGTTACGGGATTACCAGTTAGCAATTTTTATTTATCAATGTTTGAATAATTGTTCACCGGAGGTATTTTGGGAAATTTTTAAAACTAACTAATCTTATCACTGTTATGAGACTAGAAATGCGAATGACCTTGCATCGGAGTTCCGAAATACTCAACGTGCTGCGTTTCTGCCTCGTTTTGCGGGACCGGGGGTGTGGAATTCCCTCCCGGATGCTATTAGACAAGTTGAAAATGTAAGCCAGCTCAAGAGTAGATTGAAGCGTTACCTTTTGGGTTATAATCTCAATGATTAGATTTTTGAATTTGATTAATGTTTGATATGAAAATTGTTTGGACAGATAATTGTCGCATTTTCGCGAAATTACCCAGCCAAAGCGCACGGAGTCGGCTCTATAGCCTAGATGATACTTATTGATTTTGTCATAGTTGATTTAGTTAGATGTATCTCTTTTTTTTTTTTTTTTTTTTTTTTTTTTTTTTTTTTTTTTGAGTGGATATTTTAAGGATGATATGTGATATTTCTCACTTGCGATTTCTAGAGTGTAATCCTTTTAGAGCAGGAGATGTTCTTTATGTTGATTTAGTTCAAGTGCTGATTTTTCCCCGTAAAGAGATAGTTTTTATGTGGATGTAGAGCTTTATAATAATGGATTTGCAGCCATCGTAAACAAACCTTCGGGTTTTTGTAGATGGCCGCTGTAAATTTGTTTGTATTTTTTTTATACTAAATAAATTAATTTGAATTAAGAATTTGAATTTGAATTAAAATTAAAACCTTGTTTGATTTAGTAAAGTATAAAGTGATTTTAGAAAAAAAAACTTTAGATAAACACCTGTAAAGGAAAATGATAAGACTGAATGTAGCACTTACGGAAGCATTAGGTTCAAGTTTGACGGGGGTATATTGCTTTGCATGACGATGCTTATTGCACTAAAAACCGGTATAGGCTAAAAGAACAGTCACATAGGGTGTTAGGGAAGGTGAACGACCTGATTTTCACACTTAAAATAATAATCGAAAAATATATAAATCCATCAGGCTCGTTCAGTTATGATTTATACAGATTATGAACAGGCATTGGGTCATACAGGCGAAAAGCTCTAATTTTTGTTTTTATTATCAAATGGTGCAAAACATATATGTAACCTTCGTCTAAAACATTAGTCCTTTGTGCGGCAGTAATTCGGACAATTGAACCTGAACACTCAGTGTTGCTTCTCTAATACAAAATAAAACAATTTACACGTGGCAGAGGTATAGGGTGGATGTTTTGAAAGCAAGTCTAGCTTGCCACTTTTGGTTTCCTAGCTCGAATAATGTCCTTACACGGAGAAGTTTATAGGCAGGCTGTCCGGTTCAGTATTCTGCTTTAACAAACGAGATGCACGCATTGTACTTGCAATCGTTCTGCGAACATTTCTAGTAACGGGCGTGACTCCTAAAAAATGGTTCAGTGTGAACATAAATGTGAAAACGAATACAAAATAGGAAATAAGAACAAATAAAATTGAACTGAATATTCGATATGCAATTATATTAATTATTGAAAGCTCATTAACTCAAGATTTTTTTTTCACTCAGGGCCGGATTTAAAGTTTTGACACTTCTAGGCCCAAGCGTTTTGCTGCTCCGTTTTTGCAAGATTTTCGAAGAAATACCCGAAACTTCGGAAATAGTGAAAGTCGCAGGGCCTAGTGGGCCTATTGGTGAATCCTGGTCTGGTTTTAGAGCAATTTTCATTTTATTTAAACGTTGCAATAAGTAAAAATGAAAATATTTGTAATACAATTTATTTTAGTAAAGTACCAAATACGCAGTGGGCCTGATGCTTTTACGGTTAGGGAAATGGGCAGTAGCTAAACACTTGCTACTAAGAATGTAGGTGTTTTGAACAGTTTTGGAAAGATCTAATAAACTGAATTCTTGTAATTTTGGGAATAAAGTATCATTAATAAAAATTTTTTCTATAGGGGGGATTGATCCATGGAAGGAGGTTCAGGGGTCAGGTCCTATGATTTTTGGAAAACAATATCGTTAAAAAATATTGTTTTTTTTGGGGGGGGGGGGTGTCGGACCATTAAGGGACATCCAGGACCCCGCTCCCATGATTTACCAATTGTTGAAAATTATTTTTGAAGGAGAGAGGGATATCCGGCGATGGAGGACCAGGAGTCAGTTCCAATGAGTTTTGAAATAAAATATTGTTAATAACCTGTTTTTTTAGGGGGGAGGTCAGACCATGGAGGTCTAGAGGTGAGTTGTTATAATTTTTGGAATTAAATATCGTTCTCAAGTTGTTTTTTTTGGGGGGGGGAGGGGGTCGGGTTATGCAGAGAAGGCCACGGGCCAGCTCCCTTAAGTTTTGGAATAAAATAGCGTTCATATGTTTTGAGTGGGGGAAGGGGTTGGACTTATCTTAACTTCGAACTATTTTCAAAACCCTCGCAAAAGAACCTTATATGCCCCAGGGCACACCATAAAACACTTGCCCCCAGGCTCCGGGGGTCTTGTTGACCCTGTTTTTTTATCTGATCTTTTGACTTATTTTAACCAAATGGTTATCTCAAAAACTTGATCAGATGGATTTTGGGTAAAAAGGGCAGAAGGATTAGTTGCCCTACGGTCTCTTTTGACTCTTACAAAGAGCTAGAACTTTCAATTTTCAATAGAATGAGCCCCCGACGAAGTTTATACGATCATTCCTTCCTAAAAATAACCTTATATGTCTCGGGGTGTAATTTACAACACTTACCTCCGTGTTCTCGGGGTTTGTGCAAACCTCTGAGTTTTTGTTATATGATCTTTGGTCTATTTTGGACAAGAATTTGATCAGACGAACTTGGAGAAGAGACGGTTGGGGCGGGGGGGGTGCAGTTGCCATCGGATCACTTTCGACTCTCAAAACGGAACTAGAACTCAAAACGGAACTTCTAGTCATTTGAGTCCCCTCCGAAGTCTGCCTTT
Source organism: Artemia sp. Qi Xiang Cuo (assembly GCF_049724085.1). Classification (NCBI taxonomy): domain Eukaryota; kingdom Metazoa; phylum Arthropoda; class Branchiopoda; order Anostraca; family Artemiidae; genus Artemia; species Artemia sp. Qi Xiang Cuo. Next base: position 14,949,827 of record NC_142795.1, read on the forward strand.
TCCATAAAAACCTTATATGCCCCCGGGGGATAAGTTACAACCCTTCCCTCTAGTTTCAAGGAGGTTATATTGGCCCCGAAACTTTTGTCATCTGATCGTTGGGCTATATCAAACAAAATTCCCATCTCAAAATTTTTATTAGATATATTTGGGGAAAAGAGGGTGTAGTGAGGGGCTACATGCCCACTGGTCACTTCTAAGGACCCTTAAAAACGTAACTAGAATTTTTAATTTCCAAGCAAAGGAGCAACCCCAGATGTATATACGACCACACCTTACATAAAACCTTATCTACCCCCTAGGAATAACTTACAACACTTCCCCGGGCTCTGGGGGTTGTGTCGACCCCTGAGTTTTGTTCTTTGATCTTTAAAATATTGTGAATAAAATGGCTATCTCAAAATTTTTATTGGATGCCTTTGGGAGAAAAGGGCCTTAGGGGAGACTACTTGCCCCCTGATCACTCTTGACTCTTAGAAAAGGGTCTGTAAATTCCGATTTACAATCGAAACAGCCTCCTCCAAAATTTATACGAGCATCCCTCCCATAAAAACTATGAGTAACCCTGGGAATAAAAACAACACTTACCCCCAGGGTTTTTGCGGGCTGTGTTATCCCTGGAGTTTTTGTTATATGATATTTGGTCTATTTTGCACAAAATGGCTGTATAAAAATTCGATCGGACTCATTTGGGGAAAAGAGGGCTAGAGGGGGTAGGGCTAGCTGCCATTGGATCACTTTTGACTCTTAAAAAGGGAATAGGAACTTTTGATTTCTAATCATTGGAGTCCCCTCCGAGTTTTATACGACCAATTCTTCCATAAAATTGTATAGGCCTCCAGGGCGTAAGTTACAACCCTTTACCCGGACTGTGGGGGGGGGGGGTTTATATTGCCCACAAGTTTTTTTTTATCTGATCATTGGACTATTTCAAACAAACAGGCAGTCTCAAAATTTTAATCAGATGCAGTTGGAGAAACAAGGGTGTGTGGGTGGAGGGAGGAGGGGAGAGGTAAATACCATCTGATCCCTTTTGATTCATAAAAAGACAACTAGAACCTCCAATTTCCATTCAAATGCGCAACCTTTGAGGTTTAAAAAGTGAACTAGAAATTTCAAATTCCGATCAGATGAGCCGTCTCTGAAGTTTCTACGAGCATCCCTTTCATAAGAGTCATACATGCCACCGAGGCATAACTTACAACGCCTGACCCCTGGCCCTGGGGTATTTTGTCGACACCGGACTCTTTGTTATCTGATCTTTGAACTATTTTTAACAAAATGTCTATATCAAAATTTTTATTGGATTTATTTGAAAAAAGGGCTTGGGGGGAGAATAGTTGCCATCCCATCACTTTTAACTCTTAAAAAAGCACTAGAACTTCCAATTTCCAATCGAAAGAGACTCCTCCAAAGTTTCTAGAAACACCCCTTCCATATGAAGTGCCTCTGGGAAAAAAAATAATAAAACATTGGAGCCGTATGGCCTTTGCTATAGGCAGCGCTATAGCGTTGCCTCTAATGCCAGGAAATATGGTTGGGCCTCCATAGAACAATACCCCTACCCATTGAATTATCCTCTAGACAATTTGATCCCGGTGAAAATTTACTCCGGGCAATTACCTTTAACATCTTCAGTTTCACGCGTAAATTTGAGACATAAAAGAAAAAGGTTATTGACTTGGTTATTGATGTATAGTTCTTTCTATAAATTAAATTAAAAAATAAAATTTTTCGACTGAAATTAAGGTTGAGCCCTCCTCAATAGCTCGCTCTTAACGCAAAAGTTTGAATTTTTGTTCTAGTCAAAAGTGATTGGAGGGCAAAACTTGCCCCCAGTTCAAGTTTTGCCCCCAGGGCAAAACTTGAAACCCTTGCCCTGAGGGTTGTGGGGGAGTGTCCTCCTCAAAAACATATTTTTTATCTGGAAATCAAATACGCTGAAAAAAATGGCTATCTCACAATTTTGATTGGATGCGTTTGGGGAAATGATTGGCGTGAGGGAAGGGGGGGCTAGTTGCCCTCCAATCACTTTCGAATATTAAAAAGGGCACTAGAAGTCTCGATTTCCAATCAAAAAACCCCTTTTGAAGTTTCTAAGACGACCCCTTCTATATGAAGTGCCCTGCTTTAGAGAAAAAAAAAAAAAACTGTACATTGTGTCAACATTAATCTTATATGCCATCAGGGCATAACTTAAAACCCTTACCCCGAGGGTTGTGGGGGAGTATCCTCCTCAAAAAGATATTTTCTATCTGGAAATTGGCTATGCTGACAAAATGCCTGTCTCAAAATTTTGATTGGATGTGTTTGGGCGAATGATGGGCCTGGGGGGGCTAGTTGCCCTCCAATCACTTTTGACTATTAAAAAGGGCACTAGCCCTTTGAATTTACAATCGAATTAGCCTGTTTTGAAGTTTCTACGATAGGGCTTTCTATAAAAACCTTATATGCCCTCAGGGCATAACTCAAAACCCTTGCCCTGAGGGTTGTAGGGAAGTGTCCACCTCAAAAAGATACTTTCTATCTGGAAATCAGCTACGCTGACAAAATGCTTATCTCAAAATTTTGATTAGCTGTGTTTGGGGGACTGTTGGGTGTGGGAGGGGGGCTAGTTGCCCTCTAATCACTTTCGACTATTAAAAGGGCACTAGCCCTTTGATTCAAAACGATTGAGCCTGTTTTGAAGTTTCTACGACAACGCCTTCTATAAAAACCTTATATGCCCCCAGGGCATAACTTAAAACCCTTGCCCTGAGGGTTGTGGAGGAGTGTCCTCCTCAAAAACATATTTTTTATCTGGAAATCAACTACGCAGAAAAAAATGGCTATCCCACAATTTTGATTGGATGCGTTAGGGGAAATAATGGGCGTGGGAGGGGGCTAGTTGCCCTCCAATCACTTTCGACCATTAAAAATGGCACTAGCCCTTTGAACTTCCAATTGAATGAGCCTGTTTTGAAATTGCTACGACAACGCCTTCTATAAAAAGCTTATATACCCCCAGGGCATAACTTAAAACCCTTGCCCTGAGGGTTGTGGGGGAGTGTCCTCCTCAAAAACACATTTTCTATCTGGAAATCAACTACGCTGAACAAAATGGCTATCTCAAAATTTCAATTAGATGTGTTTGGGGGAGTGATTGGCTTGAGGAATGGGGGGGGGAGCTAGTTGCCCTCCAATCCCTTTCGACTATTAAAAAGGGCACTAGAACTCTCGATTTCCAATCGAAAGAACCCCTTTTGAAGTTTCTAAGACGATCCCTTCTATATGAAGTGCCCTGCTTTTGAGAAAAAAAACATTAAACTGTACATTGTGTCAACATTGATCTTATATGCCATCAGGGCATAACTTAAAACCCTTACCCCGAGGGTTGTGAGGAAGTATCCTCCTCAAAAAGATATTTTCTATATGGAAATCAACTACGCTGAACAAAATGGCTATCTAAAACTGTGGTTTGGTTGTGTTGGGGGGATTGATCGGCGTGGGGGGGGGCTAGTTGCCCTTCAATCACTTTCGACTATTAAAAAGGGCACTAGCCACTCCAATTTCCAATCGAATGAGCCCTTTTCGAAGTTTCTGCGACTACTCCTTCGATACGAAGTGCCCGGGTATGGAGAAAAAAAAACACATTATGCCCACATCGTTCTTTACTTAGGCAGCGCTAGCGCGCTGCCTATGATATGTTATTATGTATATTATATGTATATTGAATAGGAGGGGTATCCCCCTATTCAATATCTACCTCTTTACGATAAAGTTCGAATTTTGTTCGAATCACAAATCCCTGAATGACAAAGGCCGTTTAATTAGAATATATAGCACTTTTGAAAGTACTAAAAAAAAAATTAGCGTAAAGACCGAGGTATTGACTAGGGAACGAACCCCCTTGTATACGTAATAATTTCTCTTCGTTTTAATTTTTAATGTTGCTCCTTACTTTCAGTTAAAAAAAACTTTTTTTTAAATTTAATTTCTGATCTTTTTTTAAATAATACTGGGAAAATGTGGCTACTCCTTCTTCGAAATGTCCCTTCCCCCAAGAAAAAGTCCTCCATGGAAAGATCCTCCCCCGTAACCCTTTCCTCTGACCCCCCATCAGAAGAAATACCTCCTGAAAACGTCTGTATACTTCCCAATAACCAATACTATATGTAAACAATGGGCGAAGTTCATAACTTGCAGCCCTTCCCCCGGGAGCTGTAGGGGATTCAGGTTATCCCTAAAGACATATTTATTATATTTTTGACTATGCTGAACAAAATGGCTATCTCAAAAATTTTGATTGGGTGACTTCGGGAAAAAAAGAGCGTGGGAGGGGGCCAAGCTGCCCCTCAATTTGTTTGGTCCCTTAAAAAGGGCACTATAACTGTTAATTTTTGTTCGAATGAGCCCTCTCACGATATTCTAGGACCACTGGATCGATACGATCACCCCTGAAAAAAAAACAAATAACAAATAAATACGTATCCGAGGTTGTTTCCCCCTTTTTTCGAAAATGAGGCAATTTTTTTCAGGCTCGTAACTTTTGACGGGTAAGACTAAACTTAATAAAATTCATATATTTGAAATCAGAATAAAAATATGATTCTTATGATGTATCTACTGGTATCAAAATTCAGTTTCTTAGAGTCTCGGTTACTATTGAGCCGGGTCGCTCCTTACTTACAGTTCGTTACCACGAACTGTTTGATTTGTTTCGGTTGACAACATTGTGAAACATTACTGGCTAGCTGAGTGAGTCTAAAGCTATTACCTGATTTCTGAACTATCTTCAATCAAGGCTAACCAAGTTTTCAAAAATGAATACCATATTCCAAGGCAAAACAGCTAATTTAGGGTTGAACTAACAGCTGAACCATTAAAAATTGTTAGTTTTTTAACACAGTATTTGCTTCTTCGGCTAATGAGTAACCGTGGTTAAATATTATAGATTTCTAGGAAACTATGTGGTCGGGTTATAATTTGCTTTCGGTTCACATAATGCTTTTAAATAAGTCAATTTTGATTTTACAATTAGTTACAATATGTTGTAAATTATTTTTCACAGTAAAACTTCTGAAAAATAGAAAAATATTAGTCTGAACTGGGCTTTGACACCCAATTCTGCCATTGACAAGGTTTGTAATCTTTTCATGTTAAACCATTCGAATTCAAAGTTTAATAGAACTTTCAGTCTTCAGTCTCTGTCTGTTGGAACTCTTCTATTAAACTGCTTATTTGGCATTATTGTTGCGAGACAAGTGTTCATCCGATCGAGGATCCAAAATAAAATAAACATTCATTCATTGATACCATTGAATAAAAAAAAATAGTTTTCCAAATAAAAGTAAATAGCAACACTATTGTTTTAAAACGGAGAGAAATTCCATAGTGAAAGTTAACAGTTATTCACTAAATGACAAAGGTTGTTCCTTCCTCAGCTCCTCCTCTCCCACTGTGTACGCTAAAATTGGACTTATCATCCAATTCTGTAAGCACGGCTGCTCAAACACAAGGGCCTTTGAAATTAAGCGTATAGAGTGGAGGGTCAATCAACTCTTTAAGACAAGAGCAAACCTTAGCGTAAAGAATAGAGGGTCTAGGATGTGTCCAGGCTCCTTATAAAGGGAATAAAGGCTGCTAATTTTAATTAGGCGGGGGGCTTGGTTTTACAGTGAGTTCTTGTTTGCAGTAGCACTAGTAAAATACATTTTTCAGAATTCTTTAAGATAAGCTTCTGAAAATGTAAAACCTTCCAGTTCTTCAGTCATGGTAACTTATGCTCAACTCTTTCTCACCCCTCCCCCTCCTTCAATCCCTGATTTGCTCCTCCCTAGATTTGAAATTGGGAGTATTTTCATTGAGAAATGCCTTTTTCTGATGTTTTTATTGATGAAATTGAAGAAGCAGTGACAAAATTACAACTCTCCCATAGGTTAAAAAAATACATCCCCGAAATTTTCTTGAATTGACGCCACTGAAATGACTTTTTTCCAAAAAGGGTAAACTTTTCAGTTCTACAATCTGATTCAACTCTGCCACGGTAAGGCAAAGAAGTGTTCTTGGCCAAGAAGTCAAAATTTTACTAGGTTAATACAATATCTTTCTATATTAATTTAACGTCTTTTGTTAGCTTGGATCTTTAACTGTTATAACCAGTTAAGGAGTGGGATAGATGCTTGAAAAAATCTAAAAGTGAATTAGGTTTAAAGATCCCTTTCTGGAAGTTATAATCAAAAATATAACTGTATCTGATATTTAGTTCTTTCCTTAGAATTGTTGAACCTATAGTTGTACCTCAGAAAAGTTTAATGAAGAATTTGATGATAATTTATTGATGCAACGACAAGATGGTAAAATTTCAACGATGGCGAGCCCAAGTAAACGAATATGTAATAGTATATAGCCTAGGTCAACAAATTTAAAAATTTCTTCTGGTAAGAGATTGCAACGAAACAAAATGGCTATATTGAAGTACCAACAACAGTAAAAATAAAATCAGGTTGTTTGAATCGGTAAATTGGAAATTTATACAGCGACATGTCTTAAAAATTAGGAAAACCTAGGAAATTAATTTTAACAAAAAATATTTATAGGGTTACTGGTCGCTAAGTGCCTAACTTATGAGCTGAGTAACGAATTCTATCTTGGATGAAAAAAAAAACTATTTGACAAATTGATTTTACTCAGTTTCTGTATGTCAGGCTACCTCCTAAAAGGCTCAGGTCGTTAGTGACGTCCCGCAGCGTAGTTACCTCGGTCTAATCTTGTTCTGTTTTTTTTGTGAGTGATTTGCCCCTTGTAACTCAAACTCGACCATTAAGTTTTTGTGAAGGATGCTAAAATTTACATAAATAACATGACAGCAATTGTGCTTAGGAATTATGGCAAATTTCCCCACTGTAAAATTTACCCTGAAAAGTTCACTCTCTGGAAACTTCCCTCCCCATGGAATATTTCCTTGTAGAAAAACTCACCAGAAGGAAGTCCCCTCCCCCACTCGAAAATGTATGCATACTTCTCAATAACAAATATTATGCGTAAACAATAGGCGAATTTTATAACCTAAAGACCTTTTCCCAGGGGCTGTGGGGGTCGTGTTATAGCCCAAGGCATATTTATCGGACCTTTTAACTATTATGAACAAAATAGCCATCTCGAAATTGGATCGGACAATTTCGGGAGGGAAAGGGTGGGGGCCTACTTGCTGTCAAATCTTTTTGGTTATTTAAAAGGGGCACTAGAAATTTTAATTTCCATTTGAATAAGGCCTTCCCCAATATTCTAGGACCACTGGGTCGATAAGATTATCCCTGGAAAAAAAAATAATAAAACGTATCCGTAATCTTTGTTCTGGCAAAAAAAAGAGAAAATTTAACATTTTTACAGATAGGAGCATGAAACCTCTACAATGAGGCTCTCTGATATACTGAATCTGGTGGTGTAATGTTCATTGAGATTCTTAGACTTTTAAGGCGTGTTTTCCCCTTTTTCAAAAATAAGGTAAACTTACTCAGGCTCGTAGCCTTTGATGCTTAAAACTAAACTTAATTGAACTTATATATTTGGAATTAACATAATAAGCTGATTCTTTTGATATATCTATTAGTATCAAAATTTTGTTTGAAATTCTATTTTAAAAGCTATTTGAAATTCCGGCTGCATCAACCGTGAAATTTATTGAATTCATATTCTTATACTTTTAAACGTTATTCTTTTCATCTAAGCACTTTACTTGTTAACGTAATAAGAACATGTCGCAGACGATGCAAACTGAAGAAAACATACGATGTACATATCTCCTTGGCATTCTGGATCGCTTTTATAATAGTAAAAACAAAAGGTAATTACACATTTAATAAATTACAGATAGGTCTTTAACTTCCATGGGATCGTGTCCTCAGAACAAAAATGTGTTTACTACTTGTGAATATCCAAATTGATGTCCAATTTTGAGACAATTTTGGATAATTATACCCACTTCTTCTCTGGCAGAAAATCAGCAAGTATTTCATGTATCACAAAATAGAGTGCTGACTAATAATTTTCTTTATGTACAATTACAATGTACATTTTTGAGCAAAAAATGTACATAAGCCAGCATACAAGGACGACGTAATTTGTGCGTGATTGGCAAGCAAATTAGCCTTACAAAGGTCAGCAATTACCAAGACACTCTATAGATGACCTCTGAAGTTTCTGAACTTACGTGTAAAACCATATTAAAGGCAAAAAGAAATTTATCACAAAAAATTATTACAGTAATCAGTAGTGAGATTACAGAAAACACAGTGCGACATCATCGTGTGCAAGTTGACGAGAATGTTTAAGAGTTCTGAACCATTTTTAACACTTTTTACCTTTCAAATTTCTCCTTTCATTGTGCCGTATTGCTTTTTAGTAGCACGTTATAAAGATAAGGACTAAACTTGATGAAACTTATATATTTGAAATCAGCATTAAAATCTGATTCTTTTGATGTATCAATTGGTATCAAAATCCTGTTTTCTAGAGTTTCGGTTACCATTGAGCCGGGTCGCTCCTTATTTACAGTTCGTTACCACGAACTGTTCGATTTTATTAGCATTAACGAAACTTGACTTCTTTGGTGTAAAGCGCTGGTTTAGTTATAATGCACAAGTACCAAAAATTGCTTAGTTTACAACCCATTTCCCAGGAGATGTGGGGGGGGGGGGTGTTGTCATCCCCAAAGGCATACTTATTGGTCCTAGCTGCTATTCTGAAGCAGATGGCTGTCTGACAATTTTGATTAAGCGTTTCTGGGGGAAAGGGGGCGTGGGATGGAGGCTAGTTGTTCTCCAATCTTTATGGTCCCTTGAAAAGGGTACTAAAACTTTTAATTTCTGTTTGAATAAGCCCTATCTGATCTTCTTAGGAACATTGACTCGATACGATTACCCCTAGAAAAAAAGACAAAAAAAAATTAAACAAATGTCTATCTCAAAATTTCTATCAGGTGTCTGGGGGGAGGGAAGTAAAAAAGGGACACGGATGAGGGGTTTCGTTGCCCTCCAGTCTCTTTTAACTTATAAAAAGGGCACTAGAATATTCAGTTTCCAACCGCATGAGCAACTTCTGAAATTTCTATGACAACTTCTTCCATACAAGGTGACTCGGTGAAAAGTTAATTAAATAAATAGCTAATAGGTACACCTTATTCCATTCTTTATTTAGTCAGTGCTATTGCGTCACGAGGACCGTGGAAAATTACCTCAGTCATTGGGGCCCTTCAACTCTGTATGTATTCACTGTGGAGTCCTCCATTATCCCGCAGTAAAAGTAGCCAGCAAAGATGAGTTACTTGAAGACTGCTTCCTGCTTGGTCGAATTGCATTCCTGTTCCTGCATCAACAATTTCCAAATAAATTTCTTAGGCCTGTTATAGGATATCACTTGCTCTCTAAGAGTTCCACAAACAAATACGAAACTGGAGCTCATGTTTTGCTTTAACTCCATTCAACGTAAGCGATGATCGAACCAAATTTAGTCGTAATGTTTTAAGCTTCAAAACAGCTAGACAAATTTATCACAAAATAAATTTAGCGGTACACCCATCACATACCTCTGAAGGTGATTTTGAACCATATTCATAAGGCCAAATGCACTTTTTAGACACCAATGGAGGTGATGAGGAACACCTTTCACATCTTTTAAATTATTAAATCAGACGTAACCCAATATTCCTCTTGAGGATGTATATATATATATATATATATATATATATATATATATATATATATATATATATATATATATATATATATATATATATATATATATATATATATATATATATATATATATATATATATATATATATATATATATATATATATATATATATATATATATATATATATATATATATATATATATATATATATATATATATATATATAAATATATATATATATATATATATCAAACAGTTCGTGGTAACGAACTGTAAGTAAGGAGCGACCCGGCTCAATGGTAACCGAAACTCTAAAAAACGAAATTTTGATACCAATAGATACATCAAAAGAATCAGATTTTAATGCTGATTTCTAATATATAAGTTGCATCAAGTTTAGTCCTACCCATCAAAAGTTACGCGCCTGAGAAAATTTGGCTGATTTTCGAAAAAAGGGGGAAAGACCCCCTAGTTTTTACGTCGTTCCTTACTTTCAGTTAAAAAAACTTGTTTTTTCTTATTTAATTTTTGAACTTCTTTGAATTAATGCAGGTTTTGATATTTGCTCACCGTACATGAATAATTAAAACAAAATTTGCATATTAATTTTACTTTTATTTGGTTAAATGGCTTTCGCGGAAATTGTTTAATTTTATTTACGAACGTTTTTATTAGTAATAAATATACGTAACTTACGAATTAACTTACGTAACGAACATTTATATTCATAGATTTTTAATACGTATATTAGGGGGTTTGCCCCCTAGTCATTACCTTGCTCTTTAAGCTAAAGTTCGAATTTTGTTCCAATTCCTTAAAAATGGCCCCTTAATCACAAAGGCTGTTAATTAGAATAAATAGCTCTTATGAAAGTACTAAGAAATCTTTGGCTTAAAGAGCGAGGTGTTGACTAGGGTGTGAACCCAATGATATAAGTAATATTTTCTGTTCGTTTTAAGTTTTGATGTTGCTCCTGACTTTCAGTTGAAAAACTTTTTTATTTATTTAATTTCTGATCTTTTTCTTTAATAATTATTGGAAATCCGGCGCCCCCTTCATAGCAATGTCCCTTCCCCCATGAAAACTTCCTTCGTGGAAAGATCCTCCCATATAACCCATGACCCCCCCCCCCACCCACCTACCAGAAAAGATCCCCCTGAAAACGTCTGTATACTTCCCAATAACCAATACTATGTGTTAACATTGGGTAAAGTTCATAACTTTCAGGCCTCCCCCTGGAGACTTCGGGGGACTAAGTCATCCTAAAAGACATAGTTATCATATTTTCGACCATGCTGAACAAAATGGCTATCTCAAAATTTTGATCGGGTGACTTTGGGAAAAAATTAGCTTGGGAGGGGGCCTAGTTGCCCTCCATTTTTTTAACATAAAAAGGCCACTAGAACTTTTAATTTCCAGTCCAATAAGCCCTCCTACGATATTCTAGGACCACTGGGTCGATACGATCACCCCTGGGGAAAAGAAAAAACCAATTAACACGCATCCATGATCTTTTTTCTGGCAAAAAATGCAAAATTCCACATTTTTTTAGATAGGTGCTTGAAACTTCTACAGTAGGGTTCTCTTATACGCTGAATATGATGGTGTGATTTTAAGGTTCTATAACATTTAGGTGGTCTTTCCCCCTTTTTGGGAAATCAGCCAAATTTTCTCAGGCGCGTTACTATTGATAGGTAAGACTAAACTTGATGAAACTTTTATATTTGAAATCAGCATTAAAATCTGATTCTTTTAATGTATCTATTGATATCGAAATCCCGTATTCTAGAGCTTCGGTTACTATTGAGCCGAGTCGCTCTTTTCCTACTTTTCGTTACCACGAGCTGTTTGATTTCCGTTCGTTTTGGCTTTCATTTATTTATCGATGCTGATTTATGGTAGTTTCACGCTGGGTAGATTATTTGATTTTATTTTTGCTCATTTTTGGGTTAATGGAGTTCTTTACTTTTCTTTGAAAAACTTATTCTGGGGAAAAAGTTTCTAATTAATTTCTGTTCGTTTTATTTTGACATAGCCGTTTCAGGTAAAAAGAAAATAATACCTTAAATGTTTTCGTTTTTTTAAGACTTTATAGTTTGGCCTGCTATTTGTATGCTGTAGAAAAATTTCAGCAATTTTTAACGACATACACCCTTTTAAAAATCTGGACACAAATAGTAGAGTTTAATTTAGTTTTATACCTCCTCTAGTTGACCTGAAATAGAAAACTTTATACCATTCGCAAAAAATCTATTTACCTTCTTTGATTGCTTGGATACACTTACGCTATTTTGATTTGGCTAAATTTTAAGAGCAGAAGTAGCCCCGAAAGATTGAACATAATACCCTCAGTCGTTCTTGGGATACTGTTGAAATGCCTTATTGGGAGTTAGCATTAAAACAGTGCATTTTGATTTAATCTTAAGGCAACATTTAGTTTTTAAACATAATGGGCAAATGAGAGGGTGGGCTGGGAGGGAGATTTTCGACAACTAAAAAGGGCACCAGCCCTTTCAATTTCCAATCGAATGAGCACTTTTTGACTTTCTAAGACAACACTTTTTATAAACATCTTATATGCCCCCAGGGCATAAATTACAACCCTTGCCCTGAGGACTGTGAGGGGTCTGTCATCCTCAAGGACCTAATTTCCAGAACTTTCAACTACGTTGAAAAAAATGACTATCTAAAAATTTTGATTGGATGTGTTTTGGGACATGGTGTGTGCGAAAGGAGTATTGGTTGCTCTCCAATCACTTTCAACTATTGAAAAAGGCACTAGCCCCTTGAATTTTCAATCGAATGAGCCCTTTTGAAGCTTCTATGACAAAACTTTCAATAAAAACCTTATATGCCCCCAGGGTATAACTTACAACGCTTGCCCTGAGGGCTGGGGGGGTTGTCATTCTCAAAGACCTAATTTCCAGAACTTTCAACTACGTTGAAGAAAATTGCTATCTCAATATTTTTATTGGATATATTTGAGGAAATGGTGGGAGTAAGAGGGGAGTTAGTTACCCTCCAATCACTTCCGACTACTAAAAAGGGCACTAGCCCTTTCAATTTTCAATCGAATGAACCCTTTTTGAAGTTTCTATGACAACGTTTTCTATAAAAACCTTATATGCCCCAGGGCATAACTTACAACCCTTGTCCTGAGGGTTATGAGGGGGTTGTCATCCTCAAACACCTAATTTCCAGGACTTTCAACAACGTTGAACAAAATGACTATCTCAAAATTTTGATTGGATGTGTTTGGGGAAAAGGTTGGCGTGAGAGGGGGATTAGTTGCCCTCCAATTACTTTCGACTATTAAAATGGGCACTAGCCCTTTGAATTTCCAATCGAATGAGCCTTTTTGAAGTTTCTACGACAACGCTTTCTATGAAAACAAAACCATATATGCCCCCAGGGCATAACTTGCAACCTGTGCCCTGAGGGCTGTGGGGGATTGTTCAACTCAAAAACTTAATTTCTATGTGGAAATCAACTACGCTGAACAAAATGGCTGTTTCAAAATTTTTATTTGATGTGTTTGGGAAAATGGTGGGCGTGGAAGGGGTATTAGTTGCCTTCCAATCACTTTCTACTATTAAAAAGGGCACAAGCCACTCCAATCAAATCGAATGAGCCCTTTTCGAAGTTTCTACGACAACTCCTTCGATTAGAAGTGCCCTGGTCTAAAGAAAAAAAAATTAAAAATAAAAAAGACATTGTGCCAACATCGTTCTTTACTTAGGCAGCGCGATTACGCTGCCTATGATAAAAGTGAATTGAAAGGTAAGGACTCATATTTACAAAATACTTTGTCTACAACATCTTGGGAATTAATCTGATAATCAAATTGTAACTGTAAGAGCGATCGGTCGATTTGAGGCCTCAAATTTGAAGTTTGGGGGAAAAAAAATAAACAAAAAAGACATCATGCCAACATCGTTATTTACTTAGGCATCGCGAATGCGCTGCCTGTGATAAAGGTGAATTGAAAGGCAAGGACTCATATTTACAAAATACTTTGTCTACAACATCTTGGAAATTAATCTGATAATCAAACTATAACTGTAAGAGCGATCGGTCGATTTGAGGCCTCAAATTTGAAGTTCGGGGTTGGGAGGAGAAGCGGGTGAAAATATTCTGTAAAGAGTTCTAGTACAAACATTATTTCTCCATCAATTTTGTCACAAGAGGACTTTCAAGAAACTCAGGTTGTGATGTAGTTAGATCAGGTACTGCAGAAAATTCTGGACCAGAAAGGGATTTCAACATTAATATAGCTAATTATATTAACTCTTTATATACTAATTCAAGATAAGAAGTAAATGAAGCACTCAGAAAACAAGAAAAAGAAAAACCTACCGTTCAACTTGTGGCCTTAGCAAGGACAAATACAACCGGAATAACAAAAATGTAAATTGAAAAGCACGTGAATACGAGTTAGTTGCAGTAGAAAAACAAACAAGCACACATCCGTGATCCTTCTTCTGGCAAAATATACAAAATTTCGCAATTTTGTAGAGAGGAACTAGAAACCTCTACAACAAGGTTTCATAATATGGTAAATATGATGGAGGGATTTTCAACAAGATCCTATGAATTCCGGGTGGTTCTCCGCCTTATTTAGTAAATAAGGCAAATTGTCTTAGGGTCGTAGCTTTTTATGGGTAACGGTGAACTAAATGAATTTTATATATTTAGAATCAGCATAAAAAGTTAGTTCTTTTAATGTAATAATTGCAACTGAATTTCTCTTTTTTAAGATTTTTGTTACTATTAAGCCAAGACGCACCTTGCTTATACTTCGTTACCATGAATTGTTTGATTATGGTTGCTTGATTTCTGTTTGTAATTTTAGTTATAATTTTAGGCGAGGTCAGGTTCTGTGGAATCATAGGCAGCGCGCTAGCACTGCCTAAGTAAGAGAACGATGTGGGCACAATGTGTTGTTTTTTGTTTTTTTTTCTCCATACCCGGGCACTTCGTATCGAAGGAGTTGTCGTAGAAACTTCGAAAAGGGCTCATTCGATTGGAAATTGGAGTGGCTAGTGCCCTTTTTAATAGTCGAAAGTGATTGGAGGGCAACTAGCCCCCCCCACGCCCATCATTCCCCCAAACACATCCAATCAAAATTTTGAGATAGCCATTTTGTTCAGCGTAGTTGATTTCCATATACAAAATATGTTTTTTAAGGAGGACACTCCGCCACAACCCTCAGGGCAAGGGTTTTAAGTTATGCCCTTGGAGCATATAAGATTTGAATATAAGGCGTTGTCGTAGAAACTTCTAAACAGGCTCATTTGATTGGAAATTCAAAGGACTAGTACCCTTTTTAATAGTCGAAAGTGATTGGAGGGCAACTAGTCCCCCCCTCCTCACGCCCATCATTCACCCAAATACATCCAATCAAAATTTTGAGATAGCCATTTTGTTCAGCGTAATGGATTTCCAGATAGAAAATATGTTTTTGAGGAGGACACTAGTAGTAAGTATCTATTGAATTCTAGCAGACTATGTTCCTTCCGGTGTATTTCCATCACTTTACATTCCCTGGCACCTTTCCACCAGACTGATTGAGATTCAGAGCTCCCTCACATAATGGAATTTGAGGGTCGATAAAGTGAAATTATGTCACTATTCTAGTTTCTCTAAGCCAGTATTGCCTATAACTTAATTTACGTAGACAATGAACGATATTAATTAATGTTTTGAATAATAGGAGTGTGAATGATTCTAATTAGTGATTGGATTGTATGAAGATGGAGAAAAAAAAGGATTATGAAATTATGTCACTATTCTAGTTTTTCTAAACCAGTATTGCCTATAACTTAATTTACGTAGACAATGAACGATATTAATTAATTTTTTGAATAATAGGAGTGTGAATGATTCTAATTAGTGATTGGATTGTATCAGTGGAGAAAAAAAAGGATTAAACTGATTAGCAGTTAAGATAACCCCGAAGGAGTTGTTAACTCAGGTAATTTGTTATAAATTTGAAACAACATCAGTCTATGAAAAATGCCTAACGACGAATCGGAAATGTTTGATTAACATTTGCAAAAAAAAGGGGTAATGGGATTTGCGAATTGGAGGAGATGGGGTGATTGTGTACTGTATAATACACAAGTGATGTTTTGGAGAGTATTGTCAATTTAAACTAGTTTAGAAATAAAAAAAAAATTGGCAAGAAATGACTGAAAAGTGTTTTGAGGGAGATGGGTTGCATGGAGGGTTGAGCTGCACGAGGGTTCAGTTAAAGGGGGTACAGTTACACGGGGGTTTAGTTAAATTGGGTCGAGTTGCACGAGGGTTGAGTAGCATGAGAGTTCAGTAGCATGGGGGTTCAGTTGTACAGGGTTTCGGTTATACAGGGGTTCAGTTACATGGAGGGTTCAGTTGCACGGGGGTTTGAGTTAAATGGGGCTTGAGTTGCACGAGGGTTCAGTTAAAGGGGTACAGTTACACGGGGGTTTAGTTAAATTGTGTCGTGTTGCACGAGGGTTCAGTAGCACGAGGGTTCAGTAGCACGAGGGTTCAGTTGTACAGGGTTTCGGTTATACAGGGGTTCAGTTACATGGAGGGTTCAGTTGCACGGGGGTTGAGTTAAATGGGGCTTGAGTTCCACGAGAGTCGATTATAAATAAGGCTTTTTCGTCTTTCTGAACTTTTTGTGAGAGGCGGGGGTAAGTATTCAGTTTATATAATTCCAAGAGGAAATTTAACGTTCCCTTCGTTCCCCCATTTCTGTCGGCAGGGAGGAGAGGGGTCAATTTTGGAGGGAAAACCAAAAATACTCAGAATCGAAAATAAACGGGATCTGCCTCAAGGGGAAGGCTCAAAGACTCTTCGTTCCCCCATTTCTGAGGGGCAGGAGAGGTGGGGGTCAATTTGGGAGGGAAAACTAAAAATACTCAGAAAGTTCATTTTGAATTACTTTCATTGAAATGCAAGAGTTGGAATACTTTAGTAGTGTTTTGTTGTGCTTTACCATGTCACAGTTACATTCTCTTGATTTTAATAGTTAATTTTGAATTTATTTAATTGAAATGCAAGAGTTTGAATATTTCAGTTGTGTTTTGTTGTGCTTTACCTTGTCACAGTTACATTCTCTTGATTTTTCGAAGTTCATTTTGAATTTCTGTCGTGAAATGCAAGAGTTGGAATATTTCAGTAGTGTTTTGTTGTGCTTTACCTTGTCACAGTTACATTCTGTTGATTTTCATAGTTCATTTTAAATTTCTTTCATTGAAATGCAAGAGTTGGAATATTTCATTAGTGTTTTGTTGTGCTTTACCTTGTCACGGTTACATTCTCTTAATTTTTCAAAGTTCATTTTGAATTTCTTTCATTGAAATGCAAGAGTTGGATTATTTCAGTAGTGACTTGTTGTGCTTTACCTTGTCACAGTTACATTCTCTTGATTTTTCGAAGTTCATTTTGAATTTCTGTCGTGAAATGCAAGAGTTGGAATATTTCAGTAGTGTTTTGTTGTGCTTTACCTTGTCACAGTTACATTCTCTTAATTTTCATAGTTCATTTTGTATTTCTTTCATTGAAATTCAAGAGTTGGAATATTTCAGTAGTGTTTTGTTGTGCTTTACCTTGTCACAGTTGCATTCTCTTAATTTTTCAAAGTTGACTTTGAATTTCTGTCGCGAAGTACAAGAGTTGGAATATTTAAGTAGTGTGTTGCCGGGGTTTACCCTGTCACAGCTACATTCTCATGATTTTTCAAAGTTCATTTTGAATTTCTGTCGTGAAATGCAATAGTTGGAATATTTCAGTAGTGACTTGTTGTGCTTTACCTTGTCACAGTTACATTCTCTTGATTTTTCGAAGTTCATTTTGAATTTCTGTCGTTAAATGCAAGAGTTGGAATATTTCAGTAGTAACTTGTTGTGCTTTACCTTGTCACAGTTACATTCTCTTGATTTTTCGAAGTTCATTTTGAATTTCTGTCGTAAAATGCAAGAGTTGGAATATTTCAGTAGTGTTTTGTTGTGCTTTACCTTGTCACAGTTACATTCTGTTGATTTTCATAGTTCATTTTGAATTTCTTTCATTGAAATGCAAGAGTTGGAATATTTCAGTAGTGTTTTGTTGTGCTTTACCTTGTCACAGTTACATTCTCTTAATTTTTCAAAGTTCATTTTGAATTTCTTTTACGAAATGCAAGAATTGGTATATTTCAGTAGTGTTTTGTCGTGGTTTAACGTGTCACAACCACATTCTCATGCTTTTTCAATGCTCATTTTGGATTTCTTTCGTTGAAATGCAAGAGTTGCAATATTTCAGTAGTGACTTGTTGTGTTTTACCTAGTCACAGTTACATTCTCTTGATTTTTCGAAGTTCATTTTGAATTTCAGTCGTGAAATGCAAGAGTTGGAATATTTCAGTAGTGTTATGTTGTGCTTTACCTTGTCACAGTTACATTCTGTTGATTTTCATAGTTTATTTTGAATTTCTTTCATTGAAATGCAAGAGTTGGAATATTTCAGTAGTGTTTTGCTGTGCTTTACCTTGTCACAGTTACATTCTCTTAATTTTTCAAATTTAATTTTGAATTTTTTTCGTGAAATGCAAGAATTGGAATATTTCAGTAGTGTCTTGTCGTGGTTTACCTTGTCACAGCTACATTCTCATTATTTTTCAAAGTTTATTTTGGATTTCTTTCATTGAAATGCAAGAGTTGGAATGTTTCAGTAGTGACTTGTTGTGCTTTACCTTGTCACAGTTACATTCTGTTGATTTTTCGAAGTTCATTTTGAATTTCTGTCGTGAAATGCAAAAGTTGGAATATTTCAGTAGTGTTTTGTCGTAGTTTAACTTTTCACAGATACATTCTCTTAATTTTTCACATATAATTTTGAATTTCTTTCGTGAAATGCAAGAATTGGAATATTTCAGTAGTGTCTTGTCGTGGTTTACCTTGTCACAGCTACATTCTCATGATTTTTCAAAGTGCATTTTGAAACTCTTTCGTGAAATGCAAGAGTTGGAATATTTCAGTAGTGTCATGTCGTGGTTTACCTTGTTACAGCTACATTCTCATGATTTTTAAAGTTCATTTTGAATTTCTGTCGTGAAATGCAAGAGTTGGAAAATTGGGGTCTTAGTCCACCAGCCTGAAGGATGGAAATTCACTAGCTCAATATTGGGAGTCTTAGTCCACCAGCCCGAATGGTGGAAATTCACAAGCTTAGATTTGGGGTCCCAGTCCACCAGCCTGAACGGTGGAAATTCACTATTTCATAATTGGGGTCTTAGTCCACCAGCCTGAACGGTGGAAATCCACTAGCTCAGTATTGGGGTCTTAGTCCACCAGCCTGAATGGTGGAAATCCACTAGCTCAGTATTGGGGTCTTAGTCCACCAGCCTGAATGGTGGAAATCCACAGCTTTACCTTGTCACAGTTGCATTCTCTTGATTTTTCGAAATTCATTTCGAATTTCTGTCGTGAAATGCAATAGTTGGAATATTTCAGTAGTGTTTTGTTGTGCTTTACCTTGTCACAGTTACATTCTGTTGATTTTCATAGTTCATTTTGAATTTATTTCTTTGAATTTCTGTCGTGAAATGCAAGAGTTGGAAAATTGGGGTCTTAGTTCACCAGCCTGAGTGGTGGAAATTCAGTAGCTTAGTATTGGGGTCTTAGTCTACGAGCCTGAATGGTGGAAATCCACTAGCTCAGTTTTGGGATCCCGGTCCACCAGCCTGAATGGTTGAAATTCACTTGCTCTGAATTGGGGTCTTAGTCCACCAGCAGTGGAAATCCACTAGCTCAGTATTGGGGTCTTAGTCCACCAGCCTGAATGGTGGAAATTCACTAGCTCAGAATTGGAGTCTTAGTCTACCAGCCTGAATGATTGAAATTCACTAGCTCAGAATTAGGGTCTTAGTCAGTGTTCAGATTGGAGCGTTGGGGTCCGACTATCTGGGCTTTATTTGTCAAGGCCTGAATGCTAAGCGACGGACATGAGCTCGATTGGGACCCCATTGCGAAAATGGAAAACAAAAAACAAAAATATATTGTTGGTCTGTGTGTAGAGCATGGCATGGTTACCGCTAGGGCAACAGTCTAACCGTTGACGGTTTTAGGTATCCATGAATAAGTTCTAAGGCAAGAGTGGAAGTTGGCACAAATTTTTGGAGGTGCCCACCTCACCTGCCCAAAGTCTCAGGCAAGTGACCGTATATTTGAAAAAGTGGAAATTGGCTCAGATTTTCTTAACTGAGCTGAGACAATGAATAGATACTATTGGGAAAGTGAGTTACACACCGCGACGGCGTATACATAGTGAGAGAGACATGCAAAGTCTTCATAGCTTTATTTCATTTTTAAGGTTAATTTAGACGAGGTTACGTGCGCGCACGTAACCTCGTCTAAATTAACCTTAAAAATAAAATAAAGCTATGTCGACTTTGCATGTCTCTCTCACTATGTATACGCCTTCGCGGTGTGTAACCGTTCAGGCTGGTGGACTAAGACCCCAATTCTGAGCTAGTGAATTTCCACCTTTCAGGCTGGTGGACTGTGACCCCAATACTGAGCTAGTGGATTTCCACCATTCAGGCTGGTGGACTAAGACCCCAATACTGAGCTAGTGGATTTCCACCATTCAGGCTGGTGGACTAAGACCCCAATTTTCCAACTCTTGCATTTCACGACACAAATTCAAAGAAAGAAATTCAAAATGAACTATGAAAATTAACAGAATGTAACTGTGACAAGGTAAAGCACAAAAAAACACTACTGAAATATTCCAACTCTTGCATTTCACGACAGAAATTCAAAATGAACTTCGAAAAATCAAGAGAGTGTAACTGTGACAAGGTAAAGCTGTGGATTTCCACCATTCAGGCTGGTGGACTAAGACCCCAATACTGAGCTAGTGGATTTCCACCATTCAGGCTGGTGGACTAAGACCCCAATACTGAGCTAGTGGATTTCCACTGCTGGTGGATTAAGACCCCAATTCTGAGCTAGTGAATTTCCACCGTTCAGGCTGGTGGACTGGGACCCCAATACTGAGCTAGTGGATTTCCACCATTCAGGCTGGTGGACTAAGACCCCAGTACTGAGCTAGTGGATTTCCGCCATTCAGGCTGGTGGACTAAGACCCCAATATTCCAACTCGTGCATGTTACGGCAGAAAATTAAAATGAACCTCGAAAAATCAAGAGAATTTAACTGTGACAAGGTAAACCACAACAAAACACTGCTGAAATATTCCAATTCTTGCACTTCGCAACAAAAATTCAAAATGAAATATGAAAATTATGAGAATGTAACTTTGACAAGGTAAAGCACAACAAAACACTACTGAAATATTCCAACTCTTGCATTTCAATGAAAGAAATTCAAAATGAACTATGAAAATCAACAGAATGTAACTGTGACAAGGTAAAGCACAACAAAACACTACTGAAATATACCGACTCTTGCATTTCACGACAGAAATTCAAAATGAACTTAGAAGAATCAAGAGAATGTAGCTGTGACAAGGTAAACAACAAAATGACACTACTGAAATATTCTAATTCTTGCATTTCACGAAAGAAATTCAAAATGAACTTTGAAAAATTAAAAGAATGTAACTGTGACAAGGTAAAGCACAAAAAAACACTACTGAAATATTACAACTCTTGCATTTCAATAAAACGAATTCAAAATGAACTATGATAATCAACAGAATGTAACTGTGACAAGGTAAAGCACAACAAAACACTACTGAAATATTCCAACTCTTGCTTTTAACGACAGAAAATCAAAATGAAATTAGAAAAATCAAGAGAATGTAACTGTGACAAGGTAAAGCTTTGGATTTCCACCATTCAGGCTGGTGGACTAAGACCCCAATTCCGAGCTAGTGAATTTCCACCGTTCAGGCTGGTGGACTAAGACCCCAATTCTGAGCTAGTGAATTTCCGCCGTTCAGGCTGGTGGACTGGGACCCCAATACTGAGCTAGTGGATTTCCACCATTCAGGCTGGTGGACTAAGACCCCAATTATCCAACTCTTGCATTTCACGACACAAATTCAAAGAAAGAAATTCAAAATGAACTATGAAAATCAACAGAATGTAACTGTGACAAGGTAAAGCACAACAAAACACTACTGAAATATTCCAACTCTTGCATTTCACGACAGAAATTCAAAATGAACTTCGAAAAATCAAGAGAATGTAACTGTGACAAGGTAAAGCTGTGGATTTCCACCATTCAGGCTGGTGGACTAAGACCCCAATACTGAGCTAGTGGATTTCCACCATTTAGGCTGGCGGACTAAGACCCCAATACTGAGCTAGTGGATTTCCACCATTCAGGCTGGTGGACTAAGACCCCAATTCAGAGCTAGTGCATTTCCACCTTTCAGGCGGGTTGACTTTGACAGCAATACTGATCTAGTGTATTTCCATCATTCAGGCTGGTGGACTGAGCCTCCAATACTGAGCTAGTGGATTTCCACCATTCAGGCTGGTGGACTAAGACCCCAATTTTCAAACTCTTGCATTTCACTACAGAAATTCAAAATGAACTTCGAAAAATCAAGAGAATGTAACTGTGACAGGGTAAAGCAAAACAAGTCACTGCTGAAATATTCCAACTCTTGCATTTCATGACAGAAATTCAAAATGAACTTTTAAAAATCATGAGAATGTAGCTGTGACAAGGTAAACCACGACATGACACTACTGAAATACTCTAACTCTTGCATTTCACGAAAGAATTTCAAAATGAACTTTGAAAAATCATGAGAATTTAGCTGTGACAAGGTAAACCACGACAAGACACTACTGAAATATTCCAATTCTTGCATTTCACAAAAGAAATTCAAAATGATCTGTGAAAAATTAAGAGAATGTAACTGCGGCAAGGTAAACCACGACAAGACACTACTGAAATATTCCAACTCTTGCATTTCACGACAAATATACAATATGAACTTCGAAAAATCATCAGACTGTAATTGTGCCAAAGTAGAGCACAACAAGTCACTACTGAAATATTCCAACTCTTGCATTTCAATGACAGAAATTCAAAATGAACTTTGAAAAATCATGAGAATGTAGCTGTGACAAGGTAAACCACGACAAGACACTACTGAAATATTCCAATTCTTGCATTTCACGAAAGAAATTCAAAATTAACTTTGAAAAATTCAGAGAATGTAACTGTGACAAGGTAAAGCACAACAAAACACTACTGAAATATTCCAACTCTTGCATTTCAATGAAATAAATTCAAAATGAACAATGAAAATCAACAGAATGTAACTGTAACAAGGTAAAGCACTACAAAACACTACTGAAATATTCCAACTCTTGCATTTCACGACAGAAATTCAAAATGAACTTCGAAAAATCAAGAGAATGTAACTGTGACAAGGTAAAGCACAACAAGACACTACTGAAATATTCCAACTCTTGCATTTCAACGAAAGAAATCCAAAATGAACTTTAAAAAATCAAGAGAATGTAACTGTGACAAGGTAAACCACGACAAGACACTACTGAAATATTCGAATTCTTGCATTTCATGAAAGAAATTCAAAATGAACTTTGAAAAATTAAGAGAATGTAACTGTGAAAAGGTAAAGCACAACAAAACACTACTGAAATATTCCAACTCTTGTATTTCAATTAAAGAAATACAAAATGAACTATGAAAATCAAGAGAATGTAACTGTGACAAGGTAAAGCACAACAAGTAACTACTGAAATATTCCAAATCTTGTATTTCACGACAGAAATTCAAGATAAATATTGAAAAAGAATGTATCTGTGACCTGGTAAACCACGACAAGACACAAATGAAATATTCCAATTCTTGCATTTCAATGAAAGAAATTCAAAATGAACTTTGAAAATTAAGAGAATGTAAGTGTGACAAGGTAAACCACAACAAAACACTACTGAAATATTCCAACTCTTGCATTTCAATGAAAGAAATCCAAAATCAAATTAAAAAGATTAAAAGGTCGTAAATTTGACATGGTTAAGCGTAAAAAATCAACACTTAAATAATTCAACTCTTGCAATTCAACAAAAAAAATCCAAAATGAAGCCTGAAAAATCCAGGGACTGTAGCAACGTCAACGTAAACCTCGGTAAGACACTAGTTAAATATTCCATTTATTTAATTTCAATGAAACAAATTCAAAATGAACTTTGAAAAATTCATGAGAATGTAACTGTTACAATGTAAACCACAACAAAACACTACTGAAATAATTCAACTGTTGCATTTTAACGAAAGAAATCAAAAATGAACTTTGAAAATCATCAGAATGTAACTGTGATAAGGTAAAGCACAACAAAACACTACTGAAATATTCCAACTCTTGCATTTCAACGACAGAAATTCAAAATGAACTTTGAAAACTCAAGAGAATGTAACTGTGACAAGGTAAATTACAACAAGACACTACTGAAATATTCCAACTCTTGCTTTTCACGAAAGAAATCCAAAATAAACTTTGAAAAATTAAGAAAATGTAACTCTGAGAAGGTAAAGTACAAAAAGACACTACTGAAATATTCTAAATCTTGCATTTCACGACAGAAATTCAAAAGGAACATTGAAAAATCATGATAATGTAACAGTGACAAGGTAAACCGTAATAAAAAACTACTGAAATATTCCAATTCTAGCATTCCACAACAGAAGTTCGAAAGTATATTTGAAAAATCATGACAAAGTTGCTGTGACAAATTAAAGCACAACAAGACACTACTGAAATTTTCCAACTCTTGCATTTCAACGAAAGAAATCCAAAATGAACTTTGAAAAATTAAGAGAATGTACCTGTTACAAGGTAAAGCACAACAAGTCACTACTAAAATATTCCAACTCTTGCATTTCAACGAAAGAAATTCAAAATGAACTTCGAAAAATTAAGAGAATTTAACTGTGACAAGGTAAAGCACAACAAAACACTACTGAAATATTCCAACTCTTGCATTTCAATGAAAGAAATTCAAAATAAACTATGGAAATCAACAGAATGTAACTGTGACAAGGTAAAGCACAACAAAACACTACTGAAATATTCCAACTCTTGCATTTAACGACAGAAATTCAAAATAAAATTTGAAAAATTAAGAGAATGTAACTGTGATAAGGTAAAGCACAACAAGTCACTACTGAAATATTCCAACTCTTGCATTTCAACGAAAGAAATCCAAAATGAACCTTGAAAAATCAAGAGAATTTATCGGTGACAAGGTAAGGCAATACAACACAGTACTGAAATATTCCAACTCTTTCATTTCAATCAAACATATTCAAAATAAACTTTGAAAAATTAGGAGAATGTAACTGTGACAAGGGAAAGCACAACAAAACACTACTGAAATATTCCAACTCTTGCATTTCAAAGATAGAAATTCAAAATAAACTATGAAAATCAACAGAATGTAACTGTGACAAGGTAAAGCACAACAAAACACTCCTGAAATATTCCAACTCTTGCATTTAACGAAAGGAATCCAAAATGAATTTTGAAAAATCATGAGAATGAAGCTGCCAAACTGTGATAATGTAAGGCACAACAACACACTAATGAAAGCGTAAACCTATTGTATTTCAATTAAATAAGTAAAAAATTAAATATGAAAAATTAAGAGACTGTCACTGTGACTATGACAAGTACAGCAAAACAATCCTTACATAGTCAAACTCTTTCATTTCAATGAAAGACCTTCAAAAGGAAATTTCTGAGACTGTGTAGTTTTCCATCCCCCATTGACCCCCCCTCTCCTGCCCCTCAGAAATGGAGGAACGAAAGGTCTTTGCTCCTTCCCCTTGAGGCAGATCCCGTTTATTTTCGATTCTGAGTATTTTTGGTTTTCCCTCCAAAATTGACCCCTCCCCTCCCTGCCCTCAGAAATGGGGGAACGAAGGGAACGTTAGATTTCCTCTTGGAATTATTTAAACTAAATACTTACCCCCGCCTCTCACAGAAAGTTCAGAAAGACGAAAAAGCCTTATTTATAGTCGACTCTCGTGGAACTCAAGCCCCATTTAACTCAACCCCCGTGCAACTGAACCCTCCATGTAACTGAACCCCTGTATAACCGAAACCCTGTACAACTGAACCCTCGTGCTACTGAACCCTCTTGCACTTCGACCCAATTTAACTAAACCCCCGTGTAACTGTACCCCTTTAACTGAATCCCTCGTGCAACTCAAGCCCCATTTAACTCAGCCCCCCGTGCAACTGAACCCTCCATGTAACTGAACCCCTGTATAACCGAAACCCTGTACAACTGAACCCCTGTGCTACTGAACTCTCGTGCTACTGAACCCTCGTGCAACTCTACTCAATTTAACTAAACCCCCGTGTTACTGTACCCCCTTTAACTGAACCCTCATGCAACTCAACCCACCATGCACCCCATCTCCCTCAAACCACTTTTCAGCCAGTTCTTGTTAATTTTTTTTTTTATTTTAAAAGTATTTTAAATTGACAATGATCTCCGAACCATCAATTGGGTATTATACAGTACACAATCACCCCATCTCCTCCAATTCGCAAATGCCATTACCCTTTTTTTTGCAAATGCTAATCAAACATTTCCGATTCGTCGTTAGGCATTTTTCATAGACTGATGTTGTTTCAAATTTATAACAAATTACCTGAGTTAACAACTTCTTCGGGGTTATCTTAACTGCTAATCAGTTTAATCCTTTGTTTTCACCACTGATACAATCTAATCACTAATTAGAATCATTCACACTCCGATTATTCAAAACATTAATTAATATCGTTCATTGTCTACGTAAATTAAGTTATAGGCAATACTGGTTTAGAAAAACTAGAATAGTGACATAATTTCATAATCCTTTTTTTCTCCATCTTCATACAATCCAATCACTAATTAGAATCATTCACACTCCTATTATTCAAAACATTAATTAATATCGTTCATTGTCTACGTAAATTAAGTTATAGGCAATACTGGTTTAGAAAAACTAGAATAGTGACATAATTTCACTTTATCGACCCTCAAATTCCATTATGTGAGGGAGCTCTGAATCTCAATCAGTCTGGTGGAAAGGTGCCAGGGAATGTAAAGTGATGGAAATACACCGGAAGGAACATAGTCTGCTAGAATTCAATAGATACTTACTACTGACACTCCCCCACAACTCTCAAGGTAAGGGTTTTAAGTTATGCCCTGGGGGCATATAAGGTTTTTATAGAAGGCGTTGTCGTAGAAACTTCAAAACAGGCTCATTCGCTTGGAAATTCAAAGGGCTAGTGCCCTTTTTAATAGTCGAAAGTGATTGGAGGGCAACTAGCCCCCCCCCCCACGCCCATCATTCCCCCAAACACATCCAATCAAAATTTTTAGACAGCCATTTTGTTCAGCGTACTTGATTTCCAGATAGAAAATATGTTTTATGAGAATTTTTTTTTAATTTGACAGAGAAAAAAATGATACAAATAACATTTCAGCTTCACATCCGAACGCGCTGATCAACGAAAAAAAAACAGGCTAAACAAAACACACAAAGAAAAACACGACAAACGCTATACAAGAAACAAAAACAAAAACGAAAGGAAAACTCATGTTTAAAAAAATATAAATATTTGATGAGTTGTTACTTGTAATCTCTCAAACTATTCGGACTAAATTAGACTTGTTCTAGATCACTTGAGTATTTGCATGTGATTTCATTTTGGCTTCCCAGCGAGACAGTTAAATGTGATTTTCGTATTTGAGATATTTGGTCTGAATTTGCCCGTATTCTTTCCAGACAATTGACACAAACAGCACAACAAGAGGTAAGAAGACATCCAAAGTACAACGTTGACAGATATTCTCCTTTTGGTATGTGAACACAATCTATAGGCATGCCTTGAAAATCAAGTTTGAATTGCTTCCCTTTTCGTTGGAAAACAACAAGCCCTTTCCACTTTAAAACTTATACACAAAAGGTATAATTTTTCTCTTTTGGCACATTAGGTAAGTCATTTATCAGAGGCATGCGCATGGGGGCTGGAGGGGGGCGAATTTTGTCAAATTGTCAAAATAGGTAAAGCTTATAAAAACAGCGAAAGATAAACAAATATTTTGGAACCCAAACCCACATTATCTGTCTCATATTTAAAATAGATTTTCGAACAACTTTCTTTGTATTTTCAAGAATGAAGGTTAGCCAGGTGAACGAATATTTCCGGAGTTAATTGTTATGAATAAGTCCAATTGCTACTTCCTGAAATCCTCTCATTTTTACATTTACCTAGCTCAGCCGCTTTCTTTCAGATATTGCAGAAAATTTTATCCTAAAGGTGAATTATATACCCGAAACATCAACAAAGACATTTATTGTGAAAAAAAAATATTGGGTTTTATTCATTTTTTTTTCCAAAGAATATTAGCAAGGACAGTGATTATTATTACTCTATTTAGGTAGAACACATAATTTCTTGGCTGTCCTTACCACCACCATCTCCCGTAGAGTCCCTTGCACATGCGATAACGCTAAAATAAATGGAACATATGATACTCGAAAATATATGAGACCCGAAGTTTGTAAAACTCACCAAAGTTCAGTGCCGTTGGGAAGGAGAAGTGGTGAAGACAAATACTTCAGAAAACCAAAGCATGGGTTGAAAAATATTGCCTGAATTATGCGCTAAAGGACAAATTTTGGGACAAGCCAAAACAGAAGCTTGAGATTTCAGGGAGAGGCGGTTTAGGGGAGGGGTGGATTGGCAATCTAGAAATATGCACTTGCTGGTTCTGTGGCCTTATGTGGCAAAATCTCTGTTTTTTTAAGGAGAATGTCGCTTTGTGGGATACAACCTTCTTCTTGACCTAAAAATACGCTAGAAAAGTTGATTTATTTTCAAATGGGGTCACTCAGAATTTTCTCTGACCTTTGATTCACTATGCTCCCTCTGACGAAAAAAAAAGAAAAAGTGGAGACGCGACAGATATACTACCGATTTTAAGATCAGATTTGACTCAATCTTCTAAATAGGGAGCTGTAAGCCTCAATTTGAGGAGTTTATGTCATGAAAAATCAACTGGCTATGTCAGCACTTGTAAGGTTCCTTCACATTGAATTTTGGCTTTCCGTTCTCCCCTTCACATTGGATTCCGTAAGGCTTCCGTAAGGCTCATAACCCTCCATAAGACCTTACGTTAACATACCCGTAAGTCAAAACGCAATTCTAGAGCTCTGACGGAAAAAGTTTGATATACTTCAACTTCTTACGTTTACGTTTAAGCAAAATAAAACTGTATTCCTTTGCGTTTTGTTACCTGTGGATAAAAAAAAATATGGTATTTTGTGCCAAAAAATGCCATAAAAAACCTTTTGATATGAAGTTTGTTATCAGCTATTTTTTTGAATCAGTGTTCTCCGGAAAATGGTTCTATTGCAACTGAACCCTCGTGTAACTGAACCGCTGTAACTGAACCCGCGTGCAACTGAACCCTGAACGCCTGTGCAACTAAAAACTCATGCACCTGAATCTCCGTGCAGCTTAACCCTCGTATAACTCAACCTCTGTGCAACTTAACCTCGTTTAACTGAAACCCCGTGTAACTGATTCCCCGTGCAACTGAACCCCCGTGCAACTGAATCCTTGTGCAGCTGAACCCCCGTGTTTGAATAAGTCTAATTATCTGTTTTGGTGGAGAGGCGAGACCAGAGCTTTTATCGTTTTATATTAATTTTTAGGTATGAATTTTTTTAGATCAATCAGACCTTTCCTGAACATTAAGTATTCCTGTGTTGAAAATCTCTGAACTTTGTTAATTTAGATATCAAAAAGGGCTCACGGTTTTAGACTGATTTTATGACTTGTCTTTTGATTTCTCGTTGTTGTGGCAAAAGTTGCCATATACTTTGAAATAGCGAAAAATGAGTTTTTCACACCAAAAATCAATACATTTTTTGGAAAATTTGAAAACCCTTAAACCAATTTTCTTCCTAAGTCGGATGTCTTCGCCAAAGTCCCCTAGGTTCAGTCTATACACACCGAAAGTGTTTATCAATAGGATAGAATTGACTTTTGGTCCATTTCCGGATGTCAAGAAGTCATGCAGCCAAAATCACTTTAAAGACTTTTTAGTTAATGCATTACATGCGCTTTCTTTCAATTGATTAAACTGATTTTTTCCGGAAAAAAGGTTTTTCAAAGAAAAGTTAAGATCCGTATCAAACCTAAGACCAGGAGAAAAAAATTCCTATAGTAATTGAAATTCAAAATGTCCTGAACGTACTATTAAGGATTAAATGAAGCCCAAAAGATATAGAAATTAAATAAACGATCATACGAAACATAGGACTTTTGGCGGCAACAGAAACATGGGGCCACGGGGCGTTTTGTCATCCCTGAATGAGTAGCTATTTGACTTTTCGACTATTTCGAACAAAATGGCAATAGCAAAATTTTGATCAGATGTCATTGGGGAGATGTCAGCTAAAAAGGGAGTGGGAGTAGGAATGGTTGCCCTCAGACCATATTTAGACATTCCCCTCAACATGCCCTAAAACTTTGAACTTAATGCCCTCAGCTGTTCTCGAGATATGAGAATCCTTCTTGATATTACTTTAAAGTTTAACCTTAATACTCTAACCCTTTTCAAATATCCAGGATCAAGCACGCCCTCTTTCGTTAATAAAATACCTTATATGTTAAAAATTGGCAATGTTTATAACATACAGCCCTTGCACCGGGGGCCGGGGGATGGTTGTGATCCCCGGAGGCATAGCTATTTAACTTTTGTTTTAAATAAAATGGCTAACTCAAAATTTTGATCCGATGTGTTTGGGAAAAAAAGTCGTGGGGGAGTGGTTGCCCTCCGATACCTTTTGACTCTTAAAAAGCGCACAATAACAAAACTTTGCTCATCCGCTTGAAAGTTATAGAGTATGTTGTGGTAAATTTTGCCTCAGCAACCATAAATCGTTTCACAAGTCCTAAAAATCAGGCCACAAGGCCTGAAATTATGAACACTTTTCGCTATCTAAAGTCACAAGGTTCTGAGATTTTCGACAGAGATGTTTATTGCTCAATGTTCATGAAAGGTCTGATTTACTGTGAAAAAAAAAATCATATCAAAAGATTCATACAAGGCTAAAATAGCTCGTGTCTCGGCTCTATGCAAATACATGTAATTAACCTTTTTCAAACCAAACACTAATGAACTACGAGCCGAGAAATATCACTAAGTGAAAACAAAAATAAAAACAACTAAACAATGAAGGAAAACTACCACAGTATGCAGACAGGGACAGGGCCAAGGGAACCCCCATTAACCTACATGAAAAAAAAGAAGAAATAAATTTGGCTTTAATGGTTTGTGACGAATGATTTTTTTTTTTTTTTTTTTTTTGTGACGACAAAATAGAGCTTTTTTATGAATGATCTTGATAGGCATTTATTTCATGACTTTAAACAACAAACAATTACAACAAAGTTGAACATGCAAAAATTCTAACTTCTGTTTTACCCTATGTTATTGCCTAATGCTTGTAGAATACTAAAAAACTAAGCAAAGGGGTTGAGCTGCACAAGGGTTCAGTTAAACAAGTTTCAGTTTTACGAGGGTTCAGTTACGCGAGGGTTCAGTTGCACGGGAGTTCAGTTACACGAGGGGGCAGTTACAAGCACACCCCGGAAAATGTTTCTCACTAGACAGTTTCTAAGAAATTGTGCATATCAAGAAATTGATTATACAAAGAAATTGCGCTATGGGCCATGGTTCACTCTTTCCTAGGTTGTCTATCTGAACCCATGACTTCTAAATAATCAATTCAGTAATATCTGTCAAACTCAATATGTCTACGTCATCAACTGAAAATACTAGTTTTATGGATTATATGTCAAACTGAATATATCTACGTCATCAACTGAACATACTATCCATTAAGAAACAAGAAAGATCTAAAATTAGGAAAAAAGAGAAGCCTACCAGGGAAATTACGTCATCAATTGAAAGTACTAGTTTTATAGATGCTGGTATTACAAAAATATGGATCAAACAGTTCGTGGTAACGAACTGTAAGTAAGGAGCGACCCGGCTCAATGGTAACCGAAACTCTAAAAAACGAGATTTTGATACCAATAGATGCATCAAAAGAATCAAATTTTAATTCTGATTTCAAATATATAAGTTTCATTAAGTTTAATCTTACCCATCAAAAGTTACGTGCCTGAGAAAATTTGGTTGATTTTCGAAAAAAGGGGGAAAGACCCCTAAAAGCTATAGAACATTAATGAAAATCACACCATCATATTCAGCGTATCAGAGAACCCTACTGTAGAGGTTTCAAGCTCATATCTACAAAAATGTGGAATTTTCCATTTTTTGCCAGAAGAAAGATCACGGATGAGTGTTTATTTGTTTTTTTATTTGTTTTTTTTTGTTTTTTTTTCCCAGGGGCGATCGTATCGACCCAGTGGTCCTAGAATATCGTGGGAGGGCTCATTGGAACGGAAATTAAAAGTTCTAGTGCCCTTTTTAAGTGACTAAAAAAAATGGAGGGCAACTAGGCCCCCTCCCAGGCTCATTTTTTTCCCAAAGTCACCCGATCAAAATTTTGAGATAGCCATTTTGTTCAGCATGGTCGAAAATATGATAAAAATGTCTTTTAGGATGACTTGATACCCCAAAGTCCCCAGAGGGAGGGCTGAAAGTTATGAACTTTACTCAATGTTAACATATAGTATTGGTTATTGGGAAGTATACAGACTTTTTCAGAGGAGATTTTTTCTGGTAGGTGGGGGAAGGAGAGGGTCGGGGGCTATATGGAAGGATCTTTCCATGAAGGAAGTTTTCATGGGGGAAGGGACATTGCTATGAAGGGGGCGCCGGATTTCCCAGCATTATTAAAGAAAAAGATCAGGAATTAAATAAAAAAAACAAGTTTTTCAACTGATCAACTGATTGTGCTAAAGAGGTCATTTTTAAAGAACTGGAAAAAAAATTCGAACTATAGTTTAAAGAGCAGGGTATTGACTAGGGGGCGAACCCCCTAGTATACGTGTTAAAAATTTATGAATATAGAAGTTCGTTACGTAAGTTAATTCTAAGTTACGTATATTTATTACTAATAAAAACGTTCGTAAATAAAATTAAACAAGTTTCGAGAAAGCCATTTAACCAATTATAATATGCAAATTTTGTTTTAATTATTCATGTACGGGGAGCCAAAATCAAAACCTGCATTAATTCAAAAACGTTCAAAAATTAAATAAAAAAAAACAAGTTTTTTTTAACTGAAAGTAAGGAACGACGTTAAAACTTAAAACGAACAGAAATTATTCCGTATATGAAGGGGCTGTACCTCCTCAACGCCTCGCTCCTTACGCTAAAGTTTGACTTTCTCACAACTCTATTTTGTTAAACAATAAAAAAACTTTAGCGTAAAGAGCGAGGCGTTGAGGAGGGGACAGCCCCTTTCATATACGGAATAATTTCTGTTCGTTTTAAGTTTTAACGTTGTTCCTTACTTTCAGTTAAAAAAAACTTGTTTTTTTTATTTAATTCATTAAAGAACAAGAGAGAAGCCTACCAGGGAAATTAATTAAGCGAAAAGTAGGTGTTTCGACCGTATTGACAGATGTTGTAGAACACAGGCTTATTACCTTTTACCGCAATTGTTAACTACTCTCGTGAAAGTTATAACCATAAAGTGTATTTTTTTTTTTTCAACCTGAATGCGTGGCTAAATTAACAATATGGTCTAAACAGCACGTCATTACCATAATTATCAAAGTACCAATAATATCGAAATAAAATCTTAATTCTACAAATAGCTGAAAATTTCGATTTTCTACCATTTTTCATTTGGTTGTTTCAAAATTACAAAACGTTCGAGCCCAGTATTATATTTTTTGTGAGTGCTGCCTCCTTAAACCTTGAAATTGAATGAACAAATCTAATTAGTTAAATGTGACAACGCTTTTTTATTTAAAAATTCAAATATTAACAATCTGCTGATTCCCAAAAGATGACTACTCCTTCAAAAAAAAAAAAAAAAAATACTCCTTCATAAACTCTTTGGTGCCTAATGTCTGTGGCTTATTTTTGATGATTTTTCACTACGTTTCTTTAATATAAATTAAATAAAAGGAAGTCTTTTTAACTGAAAGTAAGGAGCAACACCAAATTACCACCAAATCGAAAAATTCCCCCTACGGATAATTTGCTCTCCCCATCACCATGGCAATTCCCTCCGCGTACAACATTTAGAAGCCAAAGAGAAAGTATGACAAGTAAAAATAATGAAGCAAAGAATGAAATTTTGATTTTTTTTTTTTTTTTTTTTTGTTATTTACTGACTGAGACAGATCTTGTTTCATTGATTTCGCGTCATATATTTCCATTATCCCATTTTTCCCAATAAAAAAGAAATTGAGCCAGGAAAATAGTGGCGCTTTACGGCCCTATTGTACCAGCTTAATTTTCTTATATGACTGGCTTAAAACATTGAGAGAAGGGCTTCCCTCCTCTCACATACGTGACACCCTGCCAACAACTATAGCTATGCCAGTTCACTTCTTGCGATCAAGACCTTGTTCACTATGCGTACGTCAGAAGGGTTTTTAATCTGAAGCACTTTTAAGGGACACTTTTTAAAATTTAAGTTGAATAACGGGGAGTCAAAATCTAAGTCAGAACCAAGCAAATATAAGATTTGGAGGAAATTTTTATTTTATATAAGCGATCTATGGTTTAAGTAATGAAAGTTTTCTAAAAGTCATCAAGTCATGTTCATAAAAAAGGTATTGGGTATCGTTCACTAGCCCTACGTCAGAAGGTTTTTTAGTCTTAAGTACCCTTACTTGAATGGACTACGTGAATTCTAAGGATCGAATACACGACCGTGGGGTATTATTTCCAAATGGAGTATTTGAGACTTTAAAATGGATTGGTTATTTCTGAATTTATAATTGATTGCAAATTGGTCTCCCATGGGGCAAAATCGTACTTGGGTGCCACAAAATGGGAGAAAACGCCATTTTTTCGTAAGACGTCCTTTTTGGTAAACTTAATATAGCCATATATGTATTAATTTCCGTAAAATGATCGCTCTTCCGATTTTCTACGACAGTTGCTTCGGTACCCTCGACCCAGGGAAAAAAAGACAAACAAATATACATCCATGATCTTCCTTCTGAAAGAAAAACGCAAAACTCGACATTTTTCAAGATTGGAGCTTGAAACCTCCACATTAGGGTTCTCTAATATGCTGAACTTAATGGTCAGATTTTCTTTGAGATCACTTGAATTTTGAAGAATTTTTTCCCTTGTTTCGAAAATCAGATAAATTTTCTGAGGCTCGTGGCTTTCGATGCGTAATACTAAACTTAATGGACTCCATATGTTTTGAATCAGCACGAAAAGGCAATTCCTTTTGTGTATTAACTGTTGTTAAAATTCCTTTTTCTTAGTTATTTGGTTACAATTGGCCCCAGTCGCTCCTTGATTCTACACCTTATAAATAGATCCACGCAAAACACATGCATACTGTTCCACAATCTCTTCTTTTTTTCAATCTTTTTATTTTTTTAATTTCCCTTTGGGTGCTCAATTTTCCTTGCGGGAACAATTTTCCAGGGGGAATTTTCGGGGAAAATTTTCGGTGGGGGGAATTTTCCGTAGTTACAGTTTTGAGGGGAGTGATTTCCTGGAGTAATATCCTCCAAGGGGAGTTTTCTGCCGGGAGATTTTTCCCCGGGGAGCAATCCAGTGGGATATACGTTAGACCCCAAGCTCGACTAAAAAGGACGAGTAATTACTTCCCGTGGACTTGTTCTGGGATCCAAATCAATAGTAAATGATATCAATTGACCCCTTGTAATCCAGAATGCTTCCACTAGGCGTACATCATAAGGTTTACATTTCAAAAGTACCTTTAAATATTGCTTCTTTCTTATTCTTTTATTCTTTGAATTTAACCAACATACAGTCAAACTCCAAGCCAAAAGCAAAAAAATTTAAAATGTAAAAAATTCCTTACTTCAAATAAACAAACAAATAATTTACTTATTTAGAAACACCACAAAAAATTGAAAGAAACAAAAATGTAAAAATAGATAATATAGTACCCCATGTCCAAGGTCTGATATGTATACACCTATACGAATCATAAATCTATGTATCCTATAAGTATGTACTTAGGAATTTACCTTGGGGGGCGAACAATATTACAAAAACTAGGCGAATTTTGCGAAACATATAAAAGACTGTAAGACTATTAAAAACATTATAAAAAAATACAGCTATTAGTTTACTATTAACTAACAAAAATAGCAAAATATAAATATAACAAACCTTCGCCTACTGCAGCTTGATTTTGGTAAGAAAAAATCTGAAACATACAAAATATATAATAAAACATTAAAAACAATAAAGAAAATATCTATGCAGTTCTAAGGTAGAGCACACGCTCCCAGTCCCCCCCCCCCCCGTAGAAGTATTTGTATGCACTATGTAGTTAAATGTATGTTTTAAAATCAACCGATTAGCCTATATCTTTCAGTAGAAAATTGTTTTGTTTAACCAAAAACAATTCTTAGATTCATGCTCGGTTATTCTGAGAAACTCGTTGCATTAGAAGGAGCAAATACAACTAAGCCTAAGACGTCTGGACTAGTTGTATGATAAAGATGCCGCTGTATCGGTTTTTGCACAAGACAGTCCTTGTTATTTTAATTTTGGGTTATCAGAATCGGTCTATTTTAAATTCCACGATTTCCAAGGAGGTTAGAAAATCATACTGTGGAAACAAGTTCCTCCATCCATTCTATCGAGGCAATTTTCTGTGTCAGATCATTTGGTTATATGGCAAGAGTTCTGTCCTTCATTCAAAAAGATTAGAAAGGCAAGGAAGTGCCAATACCTCAGGAGATTAGCTATTTATATTACTATCTATTTATTTTTGTAAGAAGAAACTCCTTTTGAAGTTATAGAAGCTATTAAGTTTGAAATTGTGAAGATCACGTTGACCATTTCCCTTCTTGAATTACATAATAGTTTGGGTTTGCAAAAATTTTGCGATGAAAATAGTTATTTTCATCGTTTTTAGTCATAATACCAAAATCTTACGTTTAGATCAAGGTAACAATTACAATGTAACTTGAGGTAATACCGTAAAAGTTGCGTCGGTGTGAAGTGAACCAGTCAGGTCTTTACCGAGATTCTTTTATATTAGGAGTAACTCTCGGCTTTGCCTAAACCTGTATAGTTTTTTGTTACCGCAGTCATTATTTGTGGAAAGTGATAAGAATATGTTTTTAATTATTTTTCTTCCATTTTAATGAATCGCCTTGTTTTATCTCATTTTATTTATCAGTCCTGGCTGAACTTCGCTGCAGTAAGGATGCCACGACTGTTATGAAAAAAAAATCGCGTTTTAGTTTTATTGGTCGCATGTTGTTGTGAGTCTTTTTTTCTTTTATATATTTTTGTTTTGCTGAGAACGGCCATTGGACATAGGGCCGAAATATCCATTCAAATTATCTTCACTGTCTTATGAAAAGAATTCGCCATTGTTCTTCTTGTTTTTTGTTGTTTAAGATTAAAATCTTTCAATATTTCTAAGAGGTTTAATATTTCTAGAGGTTTAATTAATATTACTATATATTTTTTTATGAACATCAAAATTCTTGCTCCTTTTGAGATTAATTAATCAAAGACTTTGGTTATGATTTGACACAATTTGTCAATATCTAGTGCCCTTTCTAAGTAATTAAATTAAAAAAAAGAACTTTTTTTTAAATGAAAAAAAGGAGCAAAACTAAAACTTAGTTTAGTACAGAAATTGTTCTGTACATCAGAGGGGCTGCCCTCTCCCTAATACAATTCTCTTTATTTAAGTTTTTAAGTTTTTAAGTATTTCTAAAAAAGGTTTTGATTCTAATTATACGGCCCTTGTGTTTCAAAAATCGCTCTTAAGACATTGAGGCCAAAGGTCAAACTTTAGCGTAAAGAGCCAGGTATTGATGAGAAGGCAGCCCGTTCATATACGGAATTATTTCTGTTCGTTTTAAGTTTTAATTTTGCTTCTTGCTTTCGGTTGAAATTTACTTATTCGTTTTTAATTTAATTTCTGATCGTTTTTCAAATACTACCAGGTTTACCCACCCCATTTTGTGGAACCCCTCCCCCCGACACGAAAAATTTCTCCATAGAAAGTTCCTCCCACGTGAAATTCTTCCTCGCTGCGAATTCCAACCAGAACATTTTTTACTTATGATTCCACCTGAAAAACACTCCTTAGCATAATTTCATTTGAAGAAAGACTTTTTTTAATTGCTGATCCTTTTTAGAACATGGAAGAATCCCCCCGTATGGAAAATATATCCTTGAACACCCACCCCTCCACCCCGATGAAAATTTTCTTTCGTGGAAATTTTCCCCATGAAGAATTTCTCCTGGTGATAATTCCCCAATTTCTCTCATGGGAAATCCCTTCATGTTAAAGTTGCTTAGAAAATTCCAACTACGCTGAAATTTCCCCTGCAAAGTTCCCCCAATACATCTCCACGTGTAAAATGGTGTCACCAATGAAAGAGTAAGGCAAATTAAACGAAATATGTATATGAATTCTGGAAAAGCCCCCCCCCCCCCCCGTGTAAAATTTCCCCTTAAAAGTTCACCCCCGGAAACTTTCATACCCCCGGGAACTTAGTTGTTTGCTAAAAATATTAAATACATTATGGACAAGAATATCCTTAATAATAAGGATTGAAAAAAATCTTTGGCACGAGAGGTGTCATAACCTAGCTTATATTTTATGACAAATTCAATATAATAACGATGTATAAGTTTTACAACTTTTTGCCTAAACTTTGTTTTAAAGAGTCTTTCCTAGCATCAGGCGTGTGCAAAAGCACAACTTACTTACTTTTTGTACTTGTGGCGGGAATCAGGCGTTTCCACCTTGCCCGGCATCGATGATCTTGGAGACCTTCTTGGACCATGTTGAGCGATCTTCTGCCAGCTGCTCTGCAAAAGTAAGCCACTGAGTTGACCATCTGTGTCCGAACTTTCTGAGTCCCCCGATAGGTTCAAGGTCTGATTTGGCCAGGTTCCACCAGTTTTTCCTCTGTCCTCCTTGGCGTCTCTTCCAGGAGCTAATAGGCTCGACTAGAAGTATTTGGCGAGGCAAGTATTCTGGCGGCTTCCGTAAAACATGGCCCAACCATTTCAAACGGCGTTCTTTAATAGTGAGCGCAACATCTCTCTGAATATTGCACATTCGACGTAGATCCGTGCTGGAGATACGGTCACGCAGCTGTATTCTGAGAATTCTTCGCAGACAGGTATGCTCAAACACCTTCAGCGTATTCTCATGCTGTAGTTTTACCGACCATGTTTCGCATCCGTAAAGGAGAACGGTGCGGACTAGTGCCATGTAGATTCGAACTTTCGTTCGGACACTGACTTCGCGATGATGATGCGAAGTCAGTTGATGATGCGATGATGATGCGAACTTTCGTTCGCATCTTGTGCAAAAGCACAAGATGCCTCTATACCCCCTCTCTCTACCATTGCACTTCCTTGCTTATTATTCGAATGTTTAATGCAGCTGATATATTGACGTCATATAATAAGCTGGGTTCCAAGTTAAAAGATGAGGCCTGCAAGCGGTTGGGTCGTTTTCATCCTCTCGTGCGATTATTCTGATTTGTATTGTTGTTGTTGTTGTTGTTTTTTTTTTGTTGTTGTCTTTTTTTAAATATATTTAATATTGTTTTGTATGTGTTTGTTTACCACCGTATTAGTGGGTCAGAAATAAATGATTATTATTATTATTAGGTCCTTTTCATCCTCTCGTGTGATTCTGATTTGAATTTTTTTTTTTTTTTTTATATTTGATATTGTTTTTCATGTGTTTTTTTGTATGTCTTTATCTTTTACTTTCTTTTGTTACTCCACTTTTTTATAACGTTAGTGGGTCAAAAATAAATTATTATTATTATAACCTAGCTTATATTATATAATTCAATGTAAAAACAATGTATACATTTTACAACTTTTTGCCTAAACTTTGTTTTAAAGAGCCTTTCCTAGCACCAGGGGTATGCAAAAGCACAAGATGCCTCTATACCCCCTCTCCCTACTATTGCACCCCCATTGCTGAAAGCCAAAGAAACGGAGATCAGCAATACCGGTAGGATTATAAAGTCCAGTTTCACCCACATCCGTCCTTAATAGTTTTTAAAATATTGATGTTGTATTTTTAACAGGGCAGCAGGGTTGCCAACTTTTTGGTCCATAAATGTGTCCCCTGAGCATCCAAAAATGTGTCCTTTTTAGCTAATATGTATCCATCTTGAAATTTCAAAAACTAGAGGTATTTTTTTACCAGTTGTATGATTGACCAAAAAACGCTTTTGAACCTCTTTCAAAGTGGCCAGTTAACATCAGTTATAATGAAAATGAAATATTCCATATAAAGCATTCATATGAAATTACTTAGTGTGAAAGCACAAAATTCATCATTTAAATTCCTTTCTCTGGAGAAAATCTTTTACTTACGACATCTCTGGCAAAACCTGGATGCTTAAAAAAAATACTGAAAAAAAGTACTACTTTCGTGAAAATTGACCTTTTTCACCAACCCTGCAGGGCAGCACTAATTGCAATAATCATGAGGCTAAGGAGAATATAGAAATATAATAGGATTTCGATTATACCTCTCATATGACCATTGAAAACATTAGAGCTTGTACTTCAACAGGAAACACAGGAGATGGACACAACAACGTTTTAGACTGAGACTCGAATTCAGAGTTACCGTGATTTGAAGCTTACCAGCTTTACAAAAATTTCAATAGCTAAACAATTTTTTGCACTAGTAACTTATAATCACAGTAGAAGTAACATATACTAGTGGAAGTAGTATATGCATGAATATGTTCCCTACTCCTACTACAACTAAGAACTCAACGCAGCAACATGCCGCCTGAGGCCAACACAGCTATGCACGCTCCTCCTACGTCCCAATCTATTCAAAGCCTCCCTCTTTACACCTTCCCATGAAGTTCCCATTTCCTTGTTCTCATTTCCTTTAAATCTTTCTTTATGACATCCTCCCACCCCAGACAACGACGACATGCTTTCCGTTTAGTCCTAGACGGTTGGCCGAAAAGGTCAATCTTCGGCAATCTGTCATCCTTCATCTGCACAGCGTGCCCTTGCCATATAACCTTGCTTTCCTTATAGCCCTAGAAAGCGGGATTAAACCACATTTTTCGTACAGACTACTGTTTAAAATACGGTCAATCAGACGGGTACCCAGAACAATCCGTAGGCAATTTCTCTGGAAAGAATCTAGCAAATCTTCATCCAGTTTTCGGAGCGGCCATGCTTCAGAGCCATATTTGACCACTATTATCACTGTAGCTTCCAATAATCTAACCTTGGTTTGCAGACTTAACTTTCAAACTTTTTTTAACTGTGAAAAAACACCCTGAGCCTTGGCTATTCTACTTTTTAAATCTTCTTTGCTCCTACCGTCTTTACTAATAATACTACCAGAGTAAGTGAGCCTGCCCACTTAATCTATCTTTTCATTACCCAACGTCACCTTTTCATCTTCACTTATTCCTACCCTTAGTTACTTAGTCTAGTTAACATTAATTTTCAAACCTATTCTAGCATCCTGAATTCGCAAAACCTCTTAAAATTAATTCATTTTCCTCAAACTTTCATCTAGGATGCTTAAATCATCAGCATAATCTAAGTCCAGGAGAGTTCTTCCTCCCCATTTGATTCCGTTGTCTGGGCCCCATTGCCTTTCCTGTGCTCCTTAAGACAAAGTCTATCAAAATGATCTATATAAAGGGAGATAGAACACAACCTTGCTAAACTCCTGATTTAATACAAAACCAGCTGCTAGCCTCATTTCCTACCTTAACCACAGCAGTGTTATTTTCGTACAAAGCACTACTGACTTTGATGTATTTGTCTGGAATCAAACACTTCGTGGTAACGAACTGTAAGTAAGGAGTGACCCGGATCAATAGTAACCGAAACTCTAAAAAATTTCTGTCAAGAGAATTTCTCTTGACAGGTATGATCGGCACGAGGGTCAGCATATTCACTTGCTTTGGTAGCTTTTTGCTAATCAGAGTACTTCTTGCTTATGTCACAAGGTACAGTTCAGTAGTCAAATGAAGTTCCGGAACGCCAGATATCAATTACTTTTGACTCTTAAAAAGAGCTCTAGAACTTCAATTTACAATCGAATGAGTTCCTTTCAAATTTTATACGACAACTCGTATACGAAGTGCTTTGGTCAGGATAAAAGAGAAAACATAATAATAAATAATACATTGTGCTTACATTGCTCTTTAATTCAGCAGTGCTATTGCGCTGCGTATGATTTCTGATCGTTTTGAGATTCAATTATTATAAGGATTTATATCTGCTGAATTTATTTCTGGATTTTTAAATGTTTTTGGACTATTTTATATCACAGTGTCGATGAGATATGTTTGGAACAAAAGGGCTTTGGGAGGAAGGGATAGTTGCATTCCTATCACTTTTAATTCTTAAAAGAGAACTAGAACTTTCAATTTCAAATCAAATTGGCCTTTTCTAAAGCTTAAACGACCACCCTTTCCATAAAAACCATATGTGCCCCGGCGCTTAACTTACAACCCTTATCCCCAGGTTCTGGGGGTTTGGGTTAACCCTGCAGAATTTTTTATATAATCGTTTGTCTTTTTATAACAAATTGGCATCTCAAAAGTTTCATCACATGCATTTGGGAAGAGAAGATAAGAGAGGATGGCTATTTGTTCTCTGATTACTTACGACACTTAAAAAGGGTATTAAAACTTCTGATTTCGTATTCAATGAACCCCTTCTGAAGTTTATACGACCAGCCATTCCATAAACACCTTATATGTTAACAGTAGGCAACTAGCATAGCTCATTGGCTTTGCCCTGATGGTTTTGAGGGAGGGGTGTCACCTTTTAAAACGTAATTACTGGACCTTTCAACTGTTTTCAACAAAATGGCAATAGCAAAATTTTGATTTGATGTGTTTTGGGAAATGGCTGACTGCTCTTCAATCCCTTTTGATTTTTACAATGGGCACTAGAGCTTTCTAAACGAAAGAGCTCCTTTCGAGGTTTCTGCGTTAACTCCTTTGTCAGAAAAAAATAGAAAAAGTCAGAAAAAGTGCCTTTGTCAGAAAAAAATAGTAATACCTTGTGGCTACATCGCTCTTTCCTTAAAAATTTTCAAACTGACGGAATTCATGCTTGATGGCACTTGATGCTGATGCTTTGATTGATAATGGTGGATGCTTGGCTTTTATTTTGATATATATATATATATATATATATATATATATATATATATATATATATATATATATATATATATATATATATATATATATATATATATATATATATATATATATATATATATATATATATATATATATATATATATATATATATATATATATATATATATATATATATATATATATATATATATATATATATATATATATATATATATATAAATATATATATATATATATATATAGTTGAGCTAGATCACCTTATTTTAAATTTATACTTGCTTTTAATTTCTCTCAGCAGGCTCCTTTATCCTTAATACAAATTTCAAACTGAGGAGATTTACCTTGGGTTGCCGGCTTTTGTTTTTATTCCACTAGATTCCCAACCATCACGAATCCAAGTGTCATTATAGCTTTTTTTTTTTTTAGTCCTGCATTTTCAATCGGTAAGACTTGATACACAGACAGATGTTTTTGTCGACCTTTGGACGCGGGAAGTGTCTGTTTACGAAAAAAGGAAAATAGGTGACTGCTTGTCTGTCTCTTATCTTGACTATGCTGAACAGATCAGGGTGAAGTGAAATATTTGCAGATGAAAGAATACAAACATTGGCACAAAAATACTGAATTGTACCATAATTTTGTAAAATGTACCATATTTTGTGGGATTGTACTAAATTACACCAGTAGAGGTGAGGTGAAACGTGGCAAAATGGTACAATTGTACCACGTCTGGCAGCACTGGCTAGATTCTCTGAACTTACTAGACCTAGTAAACCTACTAATGGTGCCAACCCAGGATATACTAATTGAAGCCTCAATCTAGAGAGACCGGCATTAACTGGTTCTCGCTATTGAGGCTATACAAAAATTGTAAATGTTTTTGAAATGATGATATAAGTGTATTAGAAACTTTAACAGTCTTTATTACGATTTTATATTAAAAGTGTTTCAATCGATACATAGTTTTTAAATTACATTTCTACTTGTAAAATTTACAATAAAAATTCATTCTTAGTTTTTCATTTATCTATAA
Source organism: Artemia sp. Qi Xiang Cuo (assembly GCF_049724085.1). Taxonomy (NCBI): domain Eukaryota; kingdom Metazoa; phylum Arthropoda; class Branchiopoda; order Anostraca; family Artemiidae; genus Artemia; species Artemia sp. Qi Xiang Cuo. Next base: position 14,993,845 of record NC_142795.1, read on the forward strand.
AATGTTTTTTAAATTTTATTTAACCAAGATTCAACTTGAGAATATATTTTTAACGCATGAGTCGCATACACTGAAAATATGAACGCCGAAAAAAGAAATTGCAATAGGGTATTAAGATGCTCCCCCAATAATTAAAACAAATAGTTTGGTACATAAGCGTCAGGTTTGTTCATTTTATGGTAAAAGCATGAAATTTGGCAGACATGTGCAGAAAAATATGGAGAATCTGACTGGGATCAGAAACACATTTTTTTGACGCGATAGTCGCGCCGTTTTGCGTTTTTCCGCTATGGAAAAATATATATATATATATTTAATATGCATAATATATATATATATATATATATATATATATATATATATATATATATATATATATATATATATATATATATATATATATATATATATATATATATATATATATATATATATATATATATATATAGATATATATATATATATATATATTTATGAAAAGATGTATTAGTCCCCATCCTGCATTGGTTCTGGGGCCATCGCTTTTCCAGAGGCCATAATGATTTCAATGATTCGAAGAATATGAAAATTGTAACATGGAATGTTATAACGTTATAAGACAACTACCGTATCGACATTTTGACTGAAAAATTCAGACGCTTTAAACTGAACTTATTAAGAGTTTCAGAAACTCATATCCTACGAGTAGGAAACATGAAATTAGGGCATATAGCATTTATTTTCTCATGCAGGAAGGATGGGGTAGTGCATAGGCAGGGAGTAGTGCTCATGATGAGTAGGGAAGCTGCCAAGTCTTGTTTGAATAGGGAAGGTGTTAATAATAGAATGCTATGAATGCTCATTATTATTAATATATATATTATTAGTATTATTATTATTATAATAGATAATATTATTATATTAATAATAGAATGCTCATTTTGTGACTAAAATGTGCAGGGTTTTAGTCATAGTAGGATATGGCCCTGTATAACCGATTGATGGAGATAGTAGTGATTCACATGAATTTTATTTGCAATTGCAGGAACTGTAACTATAAAAATGAACCACCTTCATATGGCCAAATGTACTTTTTAGACCCCGATGAAGCAGTTGACGAACGCATTGCACATCCTTTAAATTATGGGATCTACAAAAAAAGTCTAAAAATTATAAAAAAGAGTGTAAAAGTTCTAAATCCTACTGCATCAATGGCGCTTTGCTAAACACTATATGTGTCTTAAACAGTTTTGGAAAGAATTAATAAAATTGAACTGAATATTTAATATATAATGATATTAATTGCTGAAAACTCATCAGTTCAAGATTTTATTTCATCAGTTAAAATTTTACTCAGATTCTTTTTTATATTTCCAATGTTGTAACAAGTGCAAAAAAATATTTGTAATATAATTCGTTTTTAGTAAAGCGCCAATAACGCAATAGGCTTTAGTCTTTTACAGTTAGGGAAGGGGGCAGTAGCCAAACTCATGTTTGTAGTGATTTTTGTTCGTTTTAAGCCTGTTTTGCATGTTCAATTTAGTTTTTACTCGTTTTAAGATTTAGTTATTCATTTATATTAGAACCATTTATATGTCCGTTTGCTATGATTGCTTATTGAATTTCTGTTTGTTCTGGGTTTTGTTTATTCTTTAATAGTAATTTCTGGTCGTTTTGAGTATGAATTATTGTAGGAATTTATTTTTGCTTATCTTAATTTTAATATGGTCTTTACTTTTCTTTCTTCTTTTTCGGAAAGGTTTTTCTTATTAAATATTTTCTTAAAAGTAGATCTTTTAAGATATTAGGAATAGAAAGGACAAGGCTCAGGGTGTCTTACACAGTTGAAAAAAGGTTGGGATAATAGGAAGATAAGTCTGCGAACCAAGATTAGACTATTGGAAGCTATAGTGATGACAGTGGTCAAATATGGTTCTGAAACGTGGGTACTTTGAGAAGCGGAGGACGATTTGCTAGATATTTTCCAGAGACATTGCCTACGGATTGTTTCGGATACCCGACTGACCGTACTCAAACAGTAAGTTGTACAAAAATTTTTGTTCAATCCCACTTTCTAGGGCTATAATACTTTTACTATAATACCATAATACTTTTGTAATACTCTTCGTGCAACTTTATAGGGCACGAATTAAACTGATTCGTGTCTTGATTGGAGAAAGCATTAAAACATGAAGTAAGGAGGTGTGAAGTGGAGGCCATGGATAATATTGCCGAGGATCTGGAAGATGCAGCTGGACGGCATAATAGTAAAATATTGTACTGGCACGTTAACAAACTGAGAGGGGTAGTCAATCCGGACTTGTCCCAGTTAAAGATAGGAATGGGGTCGCAATTAGCGATAAAGAAAAAACTAAATAGAGATGGGCCGAACACTTTGAGAACTTGCTTAACCGAGATAGAGTTGCAGGAAAAAATATAGAGGAAAATGAAAAAGTTTGTGATACTTTTGATGTGAAGAAAGATTTGTTTTGTGAGGAGGAATTTGCAACAGTACTAAAAGGATTAAAGAATAATAAGGCTCCAGGTGCTGATAGGGTGGTAAATGAGTTTCTTAAATATGGTGGCGCTGAGGTTAGAAATAAGTTATTGAAGATTATGAATATGATTTTTGAAAAAGGGGAAGTACCTAACGAGTTTAGGGAGACCATAATTAAGCTACTTTATAAGAAAGGTGATAAAAAGAAGTTTGGTTGTTATTATAATGTTAGTCTAGTCTTTGCGGGTATGAAGTTCCTTAGTAATATGATGATCTAATGTCTGCAGGAGGTAACAGACAAAGTCTACTGAGACGAGCTGAGCAGTTTTAGGAAAAGTAGGGTTTGTAGCGATCAAAGAGCCATCTATAAGCTCTTAATTGACTGGGGCCTGAATATCCAAATACCATCGATTTTCATTTTAATAGATTAAAAGAAAACATTCAATTCTATTGTTAGAATAAATTCATCAAAGATTTTATTCTTGTACGGAATATCAGACAAATACATTAAAGTGATTAGTGCTATGTACGAGAATAACACTGCTGCGGTTAAGGCAGGAAATGAGGTTAGCAGCTGGTTCTGTATTAAATCAGGAGTTAAGCAGGGCTGTGTTCTATCCCCCTTTATATGAATTATTTTGATGGAGTTTGTTTTAAGGAGCACAGGAAAGGCAATGGGAGACCACGGAATCAAATGGAGAGGAAAGAGTCTCCTGGACTTGGATTATGCTGATGATTTAAGCATCCTAGATGAAAGTGTGAGCAAAATGAATGCAGTTTTAGAGGTTTTGCGAGTTCAGGGTGCTAGAATTGGTTTGAAAATGAATATTAAGATAACTAAGTCACTAAGGCTAGGAATGAGTGAAGATGAAAAGGTGCCGTTGGGTAAAGATAAGATTGATCAGGTGGGCAGCTTCACTTACCTTAGTAGTATTATTAATAAAGATGGTGGGAGCACTGAAGATGTTAAAAATAGAATACTCAAGGGTCAGGGTGTTTTTTCACAGTTAAAAAAAGTTTGGAAGAATAGGAAGATAAGTCTGCAAACCAAGATTACAATATTCGAAGCTAAAGTGATGACAGTGGTCAAATATGGCTCTGAAGCATGGACGCTCCGAAAAGCGGATGAAGATTTGCTAGATGTTTTCCAGAGAATTGCTTAAGGATTGTTCCGGGTACCCGGCTGACTGACCGTATTTCAAACAATAGGCTGTACGAAAGGTGTGGTTCAATACTGCTCTCTTGGACTATAATGAAGGAAAAGTTGAGGTGGTTAGGGCACGTTGTGCGGATGAAGGATGACAGATTGCCGAAGATTGTTCTTTACAGCCAACCATCTAGAGCTAAAGGGAAAGTAAGTGGTCCCCATATGGGGTGGGAGGACGTCATAAAGAAAGATTTAAAGGAAATTGGAAATTCGTGGGCGGGTGTAAAAAGGGAGGCTTTGAATAGATTGGGGTGGAGGAGGATCGTGCGTAGCTGTGTTGGCCTCAGGCATCTTGGTGCTGCGGTGAGTTATTAGTAGTAGTAGTAGTGTCTTGATTGAGGTGAATATGGTATGTGAAAGGAAGCATGACGAATCATTGAGTATGATTGTGGGATTTCTTTAAGTTCCTTGAAAAAATACATTATCTTTAGAATGTTGGTTAATTTTTTTGTGGGGGTGGGAGAATGGAGGAGGAGTCAGAGAGTTTTTTTCCGAGGAATTTTATTCGTGTATCAGTACTTGAAGTGTTCCTTTTTTGGGTCGTCTAAAACACGCTAATATGCGTCGGGACCTATTTTGATATTGTTAGTATTATATGGAGATTTCTATGTTGTTTTTTTTGTGACCCATTTGTAAATAAAAAAAATATATAATGAGAGAAAGGATGAGATGACTTGGACATGATTTGCAGAGGTAAGATGACTGATTGCTAAACATAGTCCTTGTCAGCCACCTATTTAACGCCAGAACGAAAAAAAAGGTCGTCCCCGAATGGGGTGGGAGGATGTCGTAAAGAAATATTTAAGGGGAATAGGAGCCTCATGGGAGGGTGTAAAAAGGGAGGCTTTGAATAGATTGGAATGAAGATGGGGCGTGCCTAGCTGTGTTGGCCTCAGACGGCTTGGTGCTGCATTGAGTTGTAAGAAGTAGTTGTATTCGTTTCATAGGAAAATGCCCTTCTTCAGGTTTTTTTTTTCATTTGAAAATTAAAAACAATAACAAATTTATCTCCCCCTCTAGATACTGAAAAATGCATCTCCTCCCTAAAAAAAAAATCTTGAATTGACGCCAGTGGTTTAAGCTCTTGGTTCGTTCAACAGAAGTACGTTTTCACTTTTGACCTCCTTTATTCTGTCTCTCGCTGAACTGGAAAAAATACAATCAGTTAATTTGGCTTTGAGACTGAAATAAACCTCAAGTGATACAGAAGTTTGCACGCAGTTGATGAAATTTGTTGAAAATGTCCGAAACTTTTGGGATTTCTAGATACAAAGATGATAGTTTTTGTTTGATAAACAGGACATGTAATAAAGCATCTATATATGCATAGGGCACCGATATCCCTGGTCACCAATTTATTCATTTGTATACTCTCAGGGGTATACAATAACATGAAATTTGACCATAATTCAAATAATTAATACGCCAAAATTTATTTAAAGTTTCAACAAATTACGAAAAAAGAAAAGGTACTTATGCTTTATATATAACACACGAAAGAAGTCAAGTTTGGTTAAAGCTAATGAAATAAAATAAAATAGGATGAAAATGTAATAGTTTAGAAACAAATTTGGGCTATATATTTGCACATTAGCAAGAGTGAGGGGTAAAGCATAGCATATATTAAATACGTAACCTAACCTAACCTAGGTACCTCCCCCCCTAATCCCCAAAAAACAACAGTTTAATATTGTAAACGCGATAAGAAATTCCGCTTTGCAATCCATTATCTCTTGCAAATACCCGTTTGATTGGTTTCCATTTGTAATTCCTTGTGCAGTCTATAGCGCTGTGTTATATATAATGCATGAGTACCAAAGAAAATAATAGTCATATTCATATTAAGAAACTAGGCTAAATTTTAAGTAAATTTTCTTTGAAAATCATGCTTCAAAACCGCTAGTAGGACCATCAATAAAAAACAAATCGCAAACTCTTCACATGCGTGATTTAAAGTCCAAGAAACGCATTAAGCGGGTACCTACTTAGGTATATCCACAGTCTCGAAATGATGACAGGAAACGATTTTAATTCACGAAATTGTAGGAGAGCCAAGAAGTTTTTTATTTTCCTAATGGAAGATGTTTTTTTCAAACCTGGTAGGGTGTTCCTTTTGATTTTTAAATTATAAGTACAAAAAAAGTATTTTCCATAATCTAGGAGGGCGACATTTTGAGTTTTTTATATTTTTAAAAGAAAAACATAAAAAAGGTGTTTTTTGGAATTTAGAAGGAGGCATTTGCCCCGCTTTTCCCTTTAATACGCGCAACTGTCTATTCAACTACAACAGACTCTCTCCGGCAACAGCCACTTTTTCAAACATGAAAGATTACATCAACAAACCTTTTGTGTCTGCATAATTAACAAAAACAAGATTGAATAAATTTAATTCTAATATCTCAGTAGGTTGTAAAAGCCAGTTTTATTTTAAATAAATTGATTGCTATATACATACATGAAAATACTTGTTTGATTATGCACAGATAGTTATCAGAATAGACTTTCATTCAACTATTCATCCATAAATTGTTATCCTAACATAAATAAATGACTTTGACAGAATCATATCATTGAACCAGCTGGTTAAGTCAAACACTAAGATCTACTCGCCTTCCTGAAGGCATAGATAATAGAGGAAGGAAAAAAAAATTGGTTTTTGCTATCACCTGAAGGCCCTCTGACTATTCATAGGTTGCAGTGAAAGCAAAAATGGATATAACTGTTCAGACTCCAATTATGAGCAAGAATAAATTGAAATTATACTGTTTTTGGCAAGACTAGGGAGGAGAAAAGTACTTCAACTTAAGTACAGAGTTTAGTTAAAGTTTTTCTGTTATCTTAAACTGCTTATCAGCTTGCTCATACATCGGCTTTTTTAATAGACTGATTTTAACAACAATTATTTTTTTAACCCAGGATACAACTTTAATAGACGCCTTTCGAAAGAAGGTTAACCAAATAGAAGTTTTAAATTAACAAAGGACAGTGAAAATGAAATCCGTTTGTTTGAATTGGTCGAGTGGAAACATATTAAAACATGTATAACATAAACACGAATATTTATAAACTGAATTACTATAGCACTAAATTAAATAAAAAGTAACGAGGGGGAAAAATCAGCACAAAAATCAGCTAAAACTTATGCCAAACAGCTTAAGAACGATGTGGCTTTTCTTTGAAGGTGTTGTTGTCTCCGAGAGTTAACAAAATGTTAATGACTTTGACTTAATTGAATATAAACACACAAATAAAACACAACTCCAAGAACTGATCAATGATCCCTTGTTTGGATTTTAAAGAAGAAAAGAGTAGTCAGATTTAACTAAATAGTTTTTCTTATATATTTTCACGGTTCAACTGGGCAACACTGATGAGAGTGTAGTACTGCCCTAGAAGCTTTATAATTTAAAAAGAAAAGGAAAAATCAGAGAAAATTCCTGTTTTCAAGTATGAATAGCCTATACCTAATATGGGTACAGAGAGAGAAAAAAATGTTTTTATTTTCATATCCTTGGTACTTAAAGAAGAACAGTAAAGTTTTAATCTAGTGCAAATTAAAAGAGCAAAGTTTTCCGTGAAAGGTAAAGAGTGAATTTAAACCGTAAAAAGTTCTGGAAATTAGGTTACATAAGATCTCAGACCTAAAACAAACAATAATATAACGAATGAAGAAATGAAGCCTACAGCAACCAGAAACTACAATGAACATTGTAGCCAAACTTAAAGCAATTATTTGCCACTTATTAGGGCGACACTGCTGCCTTCAAACCTCAAAAGGAGTAGAAAGGGGGGGGGGTGCTACTCCCACCAGAACCACGTGGTTTATCGTTTTCTCAGTGAGAATGAAAAAACAGAATTTTTCTCACATGAAAAAACATGATGTGTCCCAACTTTATTGATGTTTCTTGGATGTCTTTGTGTGTTGTTAGATTTGTTGGACTTTTTCCATTTCTTTCAACATCAATTCATTTCTGTTTAATGGTTTTTGTCAGTTAGAATGAGAAAAACTGTGACGTGTACAGCAATTTATTGATTTTTTATGTTTTTTGTCAGTAAGACAAAAACCATAAAACATCCATAAATTGCTGTACTCGTCGCTGTTTTTTTCATTCTCACTGACAAAAACCATAAAACAGATATAAATTGATGTTGACATCCATGAAAAACATCAAATAAATTGACCAACACACATAACCGTCCAAAAACATCAATCAAAGTGAGAAAAATCATGTTTTTTCAAGTGAGAAAAATTCTGTTTTTTCATTCTCAGTGACAAAACCATAAACCACGTGGTTCTCGTGGGAGTAGCACCCCCCCGCAGGTGTAATGACAATGGGGTGATTTACATAATCGAGGGGAATTATTGATTCACGAAAGGGGAATTAAGAAACAAACATGGCTTCTTTGATCTTTAGGCGAACCTAACCTGAGAAATTGATTTACATAATCGGCGGGGAAATTATTTATTTACAAAGAGGAAATTAAGAAACAAACATGGCTTCTTTGATCTTTAGACTAACCTAACCTGAGAAATTGATTTACATAATCGCTAGGGGAATTATTGATTCACGAAAGGGGAATTAAGAAACAAACATGGCTTCTTTGTTGTTTGGCTAACCTAACCTGAGAAATTGATTTACATAATCGGCAGGGGAATTATTGATTCACGAAAGGCAAATTAAGAAACAAACATGGCTTCTTTGTTGTTTGGCTAACCTAACCTGAGAAATTGATTTACATAATCGGCGGGGGAATTATTGATTCACGAAAGGGGAATTAAGAAACAAAAATGGCTTCTTTGATCTTTAGACCTGAGGGATTTATTTGTTGTTGTTGTTTTTGCCAAGTGCATGCTAGGGATGAATGTCAAGGTGTCCAGGAATAGGAAACCGGAAGTACATGCATCCTTCTCAGCCAATCAGCGACTCGGTTACATATCCTTTCACAGCCAATCAGAGGCTTGCTTACATATGGTTTCCTCCACCTTGAATTTATCCGTCGGCAGGGACGAACAGTTTCGTTTTAGCAGTGAGAGAGTTGACATTGGAAACCAAAAATGGTCTATACATGTCCACTGTGCATGTACACAGTTGGCAGTTGGACTCAATGTCAAAATTGTACAATTATTGATGACTATAGTGAAAATTGCAAATTATGTAATACTTGTAAATTATATAGAGGCGATGCAGAACAACTTAAAAGATGTAATTCATGTCTTTAGGAGATTTGTGACTCTCAACCTAGAGGAAACCTGTGCTCCAATTGTCACTATGAGAAATGTGATCAGTAGGAGAATACTTACCCCGCTATGATTGGAAAGAATCCCAAACGTGATTTTAGTTTATTGCTACGAGATTGGTATCGTCGTGGATTTAAATTATTCTGGGAGGAGGAGCCGGGTCAGCGATTCCACTGTTGGAACAGCAAAAGAATATGGTTTCTACGTCATCGTTGTGACGACACTGTTTATTATGACTATAAACCAAGTGATTTTTATTTGGCAGTTACCGAATGTGATTCACCATTTGAAAACACTGTATGCGATATTGCTTCAAATAGACAGATTGAAACTCGTGAATTTCATAATATGAATACATATAGTATCATTGACTTTACAAAGAGATATGACAAGAGTGAAGTTACATTGTACTGTAGAAAATGTGGCACTGACTTTACAGTCAATCAAGATCAATATAAAGTGAGTCCAAATAATTTACTAGCATTAGTGGTTCACGGCAGTTACCTATACACCGATGAAGAAATCGAAATTGAAGATTTAAAGATATTGTTTTATAAATATGCATTTAATTAATAAACAAATTCACAAACATTCTTTAAGCACTTTACTTTTAGGGCACTTTTCTCACTTTGATGTATTTTCATGGTTTCGATGAAATTTATTTACATAATCGAGGGGAATTATTGATTCGCGAAAGGGGAGAGAATTTTTGAGAACTTGATTTACATAATAGCTAGGGGAATTATTGATTTACGAAAAAGAGAATAAAGAAACAAGTATTGCTTCTTTGATCTTAGGTCTGAAGAATAAACGCTCTTTAGTTCAGAGAGAAAAATTAATATTCTATTTTTCAATAAGGCTCTTTTGATCTTTAGTGTCAGGAATTAGAAATGACATCATATGTTATCTTAGGATTCTGCGGGAGTCTAAAGAGATAGAAATTCTATTTTTAATTACGGCTTCACTTATCTTTAAGTCGGAGAGATAAATTGATATTCTAACGAGACCTTAATAGTGTAGCTAGGAACATTTATGAGACGAAGAGATTAACGCGGGAAAAGTTTTTTCTAGTAATTTGAAATGTGACAGCGCAGGGATGCCAAAAACAAAAAGGAACAAGCTGAAACTACGTTTAGGGGTTACTTGAGTGAAACCGTTTTAGATGTTTTAGGGAATTATTTCGGCGAAACAGTTAGAGATATTTTAAAAGATGATTTTAGAAGATGTTATAGGAGAGGATTTGAGGGTGAAACTCTGTGGTCGTTATAATACACAAGTTCCATTTGAACAGTGTCGTGAGGTCTCCCTACCCAACCCCCAAGGCCCCCGGTCCCCCTAATGCCCCTCGAGCCCCCCAAGACCACCGGGACCCCTCCCCCCCATTTTTTAAAAATAATTTTTGAATTTTTTTAACATGGGTATTTTTTTAAATTTTTTAAGTATCTTAAAATGACATGAAATATGCTTACGGCTCTACCAATCGTACTCTGTGCTTGTTCATAGACACGACGCGACTTTCCCATTGGTACTCTATGGCAGGTTATCGACACTACCTAGTTTAATGCGTGCATTAAATCAGTATTTTTTACGCAGTGGAAGGATAAACACACAATTCATATCTGTACAAAAGTGAAGATGAATTATTCGACGAAAGTATGTGCACATGAAAAAATCATCGTCGTGTGGAATGCTGACAAGGAGAAATACCTGAACTATGAAACGAGTGCAAGTGGTAACACTATTGGAAATGTATGCATGCATAGTCATGACAGCGAGAAGTTAGATTTCTTTAGAGTACCCAAGAATTCCAATCGTGTAAATGGTGGATATGCGAGAGTAAAATTACCAGAGAAATTAGTGCTCAAAGAGAATGCAAACATAAAAATAATTGTCGATGATCGGGGACAACTCCTTGCTACTGATGCTGGTAACACATTACCTGTTGATACATCCTATAATCATCTTTCCGGTATTAGCATTTTAAAGAGAACAAGAAGAAGACAAGCATACTCCTGCAATAATGTCATTAATCATATCTTGTCAATATGCCAAAACTGCTATCTATGTAAAAATAATTGACAATAGACAGTGAAATCGCAGGCAGAATAAAAAGGACATTAGCAGACAATATCATCAATGAATATAAAGATGAATTGACGGAAAGTGAAGCGCAAGTGTACTAATAATGTATAATAATGTATTTAACGTATTTTTATATTAATATTCTACATGTCGTTATTTCATTAAAATATCTTATGCATTATTTTGTTAAGTGCTCATTATTTTTAGGGTATACTAGAACGTCAAACGTTCAGAATATCTATTAAAAGGTCAGAGATGTAAGAAAAAGAATTTTTAGAGATAAAGATACTACTAGCAGGCTCAATTTGTCAAAGAAGATAGAAAAGTTTAAGATCTCTTCTTAATTTTACCAAAGAACATAAATCAATTCTCATTTCTCCAGAGAAAATAAAAAAGCTTCCACGTCAGTCTTAAGTTCACCAAGACATAAAAAATTTAAAGTTCAGTTCTAAATTTTTCAATAGAAAATAGGAAAAGTTATGCTATGATTGTGATTATTTTCCATGAAGATAAAAAGTTTCACTTTAATTCTAAATTTTCTTAAATTCAGTTCCGACTTTTCTCAAAGAGATGGAAAATTTAAAGTTCTGTTCCAAATATTTTCCCGGAAGAAGAAAAGTCCCAAGACATAAAAAATTTAAAGTTCACTTCTAAATTTTTCCGTAGAAGATAGGAAAAGTTATACTATGATTGTGATTATTTTCCATGAAGATAAAAAGTTTCAGTTTAATTCTAAATTTTCTTAAATCTTAAAATGACATGAAATATGCTTACGACTCTACCAATCGTACTCTGTGCTTGTTCATAGACACGACGCGGCTTTCCCTCTGGTACTCTATGGCAGGTTATCGACACTACCTAGTTTATTGCATGCATTAAATCAGTATTTTTTACGCAGTGGAAGGATAAACACACAATTTATATCTGTAAAAAAGTGAAGATGAATTATTCGACGAAAGTATGTACACATGATAAAATCATCGTCGTGTTGAATGCTGACAAGGAGAAATACCTGAACTATGAAACGAGTGCAAGTGGTAAAACTATTGGAAATGTATGCATGCGTTGTCATGACAGCGAGAAGTTAGATTCCTTTGGAGTACCCAAGAATTTCCATCATGCAAACCAGACATAAAAAATCACCAAGATATAAAAAATTTAAAGTTCACTTCTAAATTTTTCAGTAGAAGATAGGAAAAGTTATACTATGATTGTGATTATTTTCTATGAAGATAAAAAGTTTCACTTTAATTCTTAAAAAAGTTTCACTTTTAAAAAATTTAGAAGTGAACTTTAAATTTTTTATGTCTTGGTGAAGTTAAAACTGAAGTTGAAGCTTTTTATTTTCTCTGTAGAAATTAGAATTTAATTATGTTCTTTGATAAAACTTATAAGAGAACTTGAACTTTTCTATCTTCTAAGAAAAATTTGGAACAGTATTTTAAATTTTTTCAACTCTTTGAGAACAAATATGAACTGAAGTGGAAGCTTTTTATATAACCCCTAAACGTAATTTCTGCGTGTTCCTTTTGTTTTTGGCATCCCTGCGCTGTCACATTTCAAATTACTAAGAAAACCTTTTTCTGCGTTAATCTCGTCATCTCATAAATGCTCCTAGCTACACTATTAAGGTTTCGTTAGAATATCAATTTATCTCTCCGACTTAAAGATCAGTGAAGCCATATTTAAAAATAGAATTTCTATCTCTTTAGACTCCCGCATAATTCCAAGATAACAAATGATGTCATTTCTAATTCCTGACACTAAAGATCAAAGAAGCCTTATTGAAAAATAGAATATTAATTTTTCTCTCTAACCTAAAGAGTGTTTATCCCTCAGACCTAAGATGAAAGAAGCCATACTTGTTTCTCTATTCCCTCTTTCGTAAATCAATAATTCCTCTAGCTATTATCTAAATCAAGTTCTCAAAAATTCTCTCCCCTTTCGCGTATCAATAATTCTCCTCGATTATGTAAATAAATTTCATCGAAACCATGAAAATACATCAAAGTGAGAAAAGGGCCCTAAAAGTAAAGGGCTTAAAGAATGTTTGTGAATTTGTTTATTAATTAAATGCATATTTATAAAACAATGTCTTTAAATCTTCAATTTAGATTTCTTCTTCGGTGTATAGGCAACTGTCGTGAACCACTAATGCTGGTAAATAATTTGGATTCACTATATATTGATCTTGATTCAACGCAAAGTCAGGGTCACATTTTCTACAGTCCAAAGTAACTTCACTCTTCTCACAACTCTTTGTATAGTCAATGATGCTATTTGTACTTAGATTATATAATTGACGAGTTTCAATCTGACTAATTGAAGCAATACTATAAACAGTGTTTTCAAATGGCAAATCACATTCAGTATCTGCCAAATAAAAATCATTTGGTTTATAGTCATAATAGACAGTTTCGTCACAACGATGACGTAGAAACCATATTCTTTTGCTGTTCCAATAGTTGAATCGCTGACCCGGCTCCTCCTCCCAGAATAATTTAAATCCACGACGACACCAATCTCGTAGCAATAAACTAAAATCATGTTTGGGATTCTTTCTAATCATGGCGGGGTAAGTATTCTCCCTCTGATCACATTTATCATAGTGACAATTGGAGCACAGGTTCCTTCTAGATTGAGTCACAAACCTCTTCAAGACATGAATCACATCTTTTAATCTGTACTGCACCGTCTCTATGTAATTTACAAGTATTACATAATTTGCACTTTTCACTATAGTCATCAATAATTGTACAATTCTCACATTGAGTCCAACTGCCAATAGTGTACATGCACAGTGGACATGTATAGAACATTTTTGGTTTCCGATGTCAACTCTATCACAGCTAAAACGAAACTGATCGTCCCTGCCGACGGATAAATTCAAGGTGGAGGAAACCATATGTAAGCAAGCCTCTGATTGGCTGAGAAAGGATATGTAACCGAGTCGCTGATTGGCTGAGAAGGATGCATGTACTTCCGGTTTCCTATTCCTGGACACCTTGACATCCATCCCTAGCATGCACTTGGCCAAAACAACAACAACAAATAAATCCCTCAGGTCTAAAGATCAAAGAAGCCATGTTTGTTTCTTAATTCCCCTTTCGTGAATCAATAATTCCCCCGCCGATTATGTAAATCAATTTCTCAGGTTAGGTTAGCCAAACAACAAAGAAGCCATGTTTGTTTCTTAATTCCCCTTTCGTGAATCAATAATTCCCCCGCCGATTATGTAAATCAATTTCTCAGGTTAGGTTAGCCAAACAACAAAGAAGCAATGTTTTTTTATTAATTCCAATTTTGTGAATCAATACATTTCCCGAGCGATTATGTAAATAAATTTCTCAGGTTAGGTTAGTCTAAAGATCAAAGAAGCCATGTTTATTTCTTAATTCCCCCTTTCGTGAATATACAATTCCCTAGCCGATTATGTAAATCAATTTCTCAGGTTAGGTTAGCCTAAAGATCAAAGAAGCCATGTTTGTTTCTTAATTCTCCTTTCGTGAATCAATAATTCCCCTTGATTATGTAAATCACCCCATTGTCATTACACCTGGACAAACAACAACAAATAAATCGACCTTGAAACATCCATAAAAGTGAGAAAATTCATGTTTTTTCATTCCCACTGACAAAAACCATAAAACATCCATAAATTGATGTTGACTTCCATCAAAGTGAGAAAAATCATATTTTTTCGGTCTCACTAACAAAAACCATAAAACATCCATAAATTGATGTTGAAATCCATCAATGTGAGAAAAATCCTGTTTTTTCATTCTCACTGACAAAAACCGTAAAACAAACATAAATTGATGTTGACATCCATGAAAAACATCAAATAAATTGACCAACACTCATAACCGTCCAAAAAAACATCCATAAAATAGAGAAAAATTTTATTTTTTAATTCTCACTGACAACGAACAGACATAAAAACATGCATAAATTATGTAAAAAAGTTGTAGGTGGCAGCAGGGGTGAGGGGTGGGACCTCATGAGGCCTTTCTACTAAAAGGCTGAAGTGTCATTTACGTCTTACAGAGAATGAAACATCTTTTTGCATAATTTACACGATAGCTGTTGGAATATCCGACCTTGGTAGTTTGCGGTAGGGCTATCTCTTTCCCCATTTTATGATGAACCTATACCCTTCGTAGCATCAAGGTGTTCACCATTACTTTCGCTCGTCCGAAGAACCCCACTCACCAGCTTCAGACCAACTTGGGCGGGCCTCAAAAGAGAGAGGAGAGTAACCCACCCCTCGTCAGCCATCAGTGCCAAGCGACACTTGATCTTCAGAGCCAGAACTAGCAAGAGAACTTTTTTCTTCTACCTTAGGTTACGGATCTTTCCTTGTATTAATTAAAAAAAAGGCTTTCCAAAAAAGAAGTTATTCGAAGGAAAGTAAAGGCCATTTTAAACTTAAGATCAGCAGATAAAAATACCTGTTAAAATTCAAACTCAAAACGACCAGAAATTACTATTAAAGAATAAATGAAACCCAAAACGAACAGAAATAAAATAAACAATCATAGCAACAAAACATATAACAAGTAATAATATAAATGAATAAATAAATCTTAAAGCGAGTAATGCTTGAATTGGAATATGCAAATCAAGCTTAAAACGATATTAATAGTTTGCTATTGGAGTATAAATGAAACTCAAAATCAACAGAAATTAAATAAAGAATCAATGCAAAAAACATACAATAGATACTAACGTAAATGAATAAATAAATCTTAAAACGAAGGAAACTTAAATTGAATATACAAATCAAGCTTGAAACGAAAAAAAAAATCACTACAAACAAGAGTTTGGGTATCGCCTCCTTCTCTCACTGTAAAAGTCTAAAACCTACTACGTCATGGCGTTTTACTGAAAACGAATTGTATTACAAATATTTTCTTTTGTGCTTAATATTGAAAATAAACATTAAAAATACAATAAAATTTTGAACTAATGAGCTTTCAGCAATTAATATCCTTATACATCCAATACTCAGTTTAATTTATCAGTTCTTTCTTAAATTGTTCAAGACCCCTAAAAATTGTCCCCTTCCTTAACTGTAAAAACCCAAAGACTAGTGCGTTATTTGCGCTTCACTGAAAACGAATTGTATTACAAATATTTTATGTTCCAGTTCTTACAGCATTAAAAATTAGAATAAATTTACAGTGAAATAAAATCTTGAACTGATGGATCTTTAAACAATTAACATCATTATATGTCAAGCATTCTATTTGATTTTGTTTATACTTTCTAAAACTGTTCAAGATACCTATAGTTTTCAGTAAAGTGCCATGACGCAGTAGGATTTAGACTTTTAATATGAGAGAAAGAGGCGATACCTAAACTCTTGTTTGTTGGGATTTCTTTCGTTTCAAGCTTGATTTGCATATTCAATTTAAGTTTCACTCGTTTCAAGATTTATTTATTCATTTACATTAGTATCTACTGTATGTTTGTTTGCATTGATTCTTTATTTAATTTATGTTCGTTTTGAGTTTCATTTATACTTCAATAACAAAATATTTTTTTTCGTTTTAATCTTGATTTGCATATTATAATTTAAGCATTACTCGCTTTAAGATTTATTTATTCATTTATGGTATTACTTGTATGTTTTTTTGCTATGATTGTTTATTTAATTACTGTTCGTTTTGGGTTTCATTTATTCTTTAATAGTAATTTCTGGTCGTTTTGAGTTTGAACTTTAACAGGTATTTGTGTCTGCTGATCTTAAGTTTAGAATGGCCTTTACTTTTCTTTGAAAAACTTCTTTTTCGAAAAGTTTTTTTTTAATTAGTTTTGGTTCGTTTTTATTAAGTTTTTCAAAATACCTTATTTCAAAATCAAACTTTTTTTTCAAAATCAACTGTTCATCAAATTATCAAAACTAGTATCAAAGTAACAATATTAAAGTAAAAAAAATGGGTTTATGTCCACCTCGGAGTTTTTATTAGCTGATGTTTCAACTATTTTTAACAAAATGGCTATCTTAAAATTTTTATCGGACGGGTTAGGGGAAAAAAGGGCATGGGGGGATAATTTCCCTTCGATCTCTTTTGACTCTTTAATAGTGAACTAGAACGTTCTATTTTCAATCAAATGAGCCCTCTCTAAAGTTTATACGAGCATCTCTTCTATAAGAACCATATATGCACCCAGGGCACAACTTACAACGCCTATCTCCGGGCTTCGGGGGGGGGGGGTTGGTTCGACCCCGGAGTTTTAATATCTGATGTTTGAAACTATTTTTAACAAAATGGCCGCCTCAAAATTTTTATTGAATGGGTTTGGGAAAGCAACAGGCGTGGAGGGAGGGCTAGTTGCTCTTCGATCTCTTTTGACTGAGAAAGTGAACTAGAACTTTTAATTTCAAATCAAATAAGCCCTCTCTGAAGTTTATACGAGCGTCCCTTTAATAAGAACCATATACGGCCCCAGTATATAACTTACAATGCCAGCCCCCGGGCCCTAGGGGCGTGTGTCAACACCGGAGTTTTTGTAATCTGACCTTTGAGCTATTTTTCAAAAAATGGCCATCTCAAAATTTTTATGGGATAGTTTAAAGGAACAAAGGGTGTGGGGGGGGGGGCTAGCTACCCTCCGATCTCTTTTGACTCTTAAAAATTGAACTAAAACTTCCAATTTCTATTCAAATGGGTCCTCTATGAAGTTTATACGAGCATCCGTTCCATATGGACCATATATACCACCAGAGCGTAACTTGCAGTGCCTGCCCCAGGGCCCCGGGGGGTTGTGTCGACACCGGAGTTTTTGTTATCTGACCTTTGAAATAGTTTTAACAAAATAGCTGTATCAAAATTTGTATCGCATGCATTTGGCGGAAAAGATGCGTGGGGGGGTAGTTGCCTTCTGATCTCTTTTGACTCTTAAAAACTGAACTAGCACTTTCAATTTCCAATCAAATGAACCCTCTCTGAAGTTTGTACGAGCATCCCTTACATAACAGATATATACGCCCACCGGAGATAACTTACAACGCCTACCACGAGCCCTAAATGATTGTGTTGGCCCCGGAGTTTTCGTTATTTGATAATTGAACCATTTTGAAAAAAAAAACTCTCTCAAAGTTCCTATCGGATGGTTTTGAAGAAAATAGGGCACGGAGGGGGGCTATTTTCCCTCCGATCTCTTTTGACTCTTAAAAAGTGAAAGAGAACTTTCAATTTCCAATCAAATGACCCCTCTCCGAAGTTTATACGATCATTCCTTCCATAGCAACCATATATGATCCCAGAGCATTATTTGCAACGCCTGCCCCCAGGTCCTGGGGGGTTGCGGTGACACAGGAGTTTTTCTTATTTGACATTTGAACTATTTTTAACGAAATGGCTATCTCAAAATTTTTATCAGATGGGTTTGGCAAAAAAGGGTGTGTGGGGGGGGGGCTAGTTGCCATCAGATCTCTTTATACTCTTGAAAAGTGAACTAAAACTTTCAATTTCCAATCAATTGAGCTCTCTCTGAATTTTATTCGAGCACCCCTTTCATAAAAACCATATACGCCCCCGGGACAACGCATACAACACCTACTCCCCGGGTCCTGCCGAGTTGTTTCGACAACGTAGTTTTTGTTATCTAAATTTTGGAAAAATTAAAAAAAAACAGCTATCACAAAATGTGTAGCGGATGGGTTCGGCGAAAACTGGGCTTGGGGTGCTATTTACCCTTCAATCCCTTGACTCTTAAAAAGTGAACTAAAACTTTCAATTTCCAATCAAATGAGCCCTCTATGAAGTTTATACGAGCATCCCTTTCATGAGAACCATACTTGCCTTCAGGGCATAATTTAGAACACCTTCCCGCGGGCCCTGGGGGGTTGTATTGACACCGGAGTTTTTTCTTATCCAGCCTTTGAACTATTTTTAACAAAATTTCTATATCCCAATTTTCATCAGATGGGTTTGGAAAAAGAAGGCGTGGGGGGGGGGGTTTGGCTAGTTGCCCATGGATCTCTTTTGACTCTTAAAAGGTGAACTCAAACTTTTATTTTCCAATCAAACGAGCCCTTCCTGAAGTTTCTTTTATATGATCTTTGAACTATTTTTAACAAAACAGCTATCTCAAAGTTTTTATCGGATGCATTAGGGAAAAAGGGTGTGGGAAGGGGGGCTGGTTAGCCTCGGATTTTCAATCAAATGAGCCCTCTCTGAAGTTTATACGAGCATTCTTTCCATAAGAACCACGTATTCCCCCAGAGCATAACTTACAACGCCTGCCCCCAGGCCCTTGGGGGTTGTGTCAACACTGGAGTTTTGTTATCTGATCATTGAACTATTTTCAACAAAATGGCTATCTCAAAAATTTTATGGGATTCATTTGGGAAAAAATTGCGTAGGGGGCTGGTTACCCTCCAATATCTTTTGACGCTTAAAATATGAGCTAGACTTTCCAATTTCCAATCTAATGAGCCCTTTTTGAAGTTTCTACGACAAAGCTTTCTATAAAACCTTATATACTCACAGGACAAAGCTTATAACCCTTGCCCTGAGGAATGTGGGGGGAGTGTCCTCCTCAAAAACATAATTTCTATCTGGAAATCAGCTACGTAGAACAAATTTGCTATCTCAAAAATTTGATTGGATGTGTTGAGGGAAATAGTGGGCGTGGAAGGGGTATTAGTTTCCTTCTAATCACTTTTGACCCTTAAAAAGGGCACTGGAACTCTCGATTTCCAATCGAATGAGCCCCTTTGAAGTTTATATGACGGCCCCTTCCATATGAAGTGCCTCTGGGAAAAAAAAATAGTAATAAATCATGGGCAGCGCAATCGCGCTGCCTAAGTAAAGAACGGCGTTGGCACAGTGTATTGTTTTTTTTCTTTGGACCAGGGCACTTCGTATCGAAGGAATTGTCGTAGACACTTGGAAAAGGGCTCATTCGGATGAAAATCGGAATGGATAGTGCCCTTTTTAATAATCGAAAGTGATTGGAAGGCAACTATTTTTAAAAGATTTTAGTTTGTGCACCGTGCATGCACATAGTACAACGAATTTCTGAGAATAAAGGTTTTAATTCTGCGTATTTTTTGAAATTAGGGAAGATTATTAGCTTTTAGGTTTGAACGAGGGTCAGTAACGTGACTCTGTAAGCTTAGCCAGAGTCAACCCAACTCTAAATAGGTATGTGGAAAAATATGGGGAAGGTGAACAGGAAGGGTGTGTGAAAGTACAGGATGCCTATCCCCCAACACCCCATTGAACTCCCTGGCTGAAGGGCCACCATGGAGATGAACACTGCCGGTAGGGATTGTGAAATCTAATGCCACATTCTTTACCTTTACCTTTATTAACATTTACTTTCACCAGTTACAGTTCAATTTTCCATTTTGATTCCAGTTGAATATCTTCCTTTCAATAATCCATTCTTATTTTATTCAATTTGATTCATTCTTATTTTGAATATCAATAATCCATGGTTGTGTCGAGAATTCTATTTTTGTAAATAAGTTATATCTATAAAGTTACACAGGTTTGCTGGATTCACTTATTGAAAACTCAGCAAAAGAAAAGATTATATTGCTGAATGACTCACTTTTATTGTTGTTATGTATTTGGTTTTAAATCTTAAATTTTTTTGGTTTGTATTGATTTTTATTCATCTTTTAATTTTTTGTTTTTTTTCATTAGTTTCTTTTTAGTATTCATATTGACTTTCCACGTTTTATTTGTTGGTTTGTTCTTCGACACTCGCATTGATTATATTTTTTCGTTTCGTGCTGAAGAAGAGAGGCGTTTGTCCCCTCGATATATTCGCTTTGACGTGTTTTTTCAGTATTTTCATTTGGCCTTTAAAAACCCCATTTTTGCTCGTTTTTCTTTCTTTAAAAAACAATCAGAAATTAAATTTAAAAAAACAAATTTTTTCAACTGAAAGTAAGGACCAACGTTAAAACTTAAAACGAACATAAATTATTACGTATATGAAGGGAGTCGCCGCCTCCTCATTACCTCACTCTTTGCGCTAACGTTTTTTTTTTTTTTTTTTTTTTGTACTTTCATAAGAGCTTTCAATACTAATTATTCTGCCTTTGTGATCCAGGAGTCATTCTTAGAGAAGTGGGACAAAATTCGAACTTTAGCGTAAAGAGCGAGGTATTGAGGAGGCGGCGACTCTCTTTATATACGTAACAATTTCTATTCGTTTTAAGTTTTAACGTTGCTCCTTATTTTCAGATGACAAAACATTTTTTTTACTTAATTATTCATAAGAAAGGCTGCCAGGTTAGGCTAGTAAAAGTTCAATTCAGCAAATGAAAAAAGTAAAATGTTCAATTAAGTAAAAAGCTAGGTGAAAATAATTTGTGTTAAAGAATTAGCAAAATCAGTCCAATTGCGTTGAATTGGGCTAATTACTCCTGCCATTTCGACTAGTATAGCATTAAGCCGGCAACCCTGTTCATGGGCTGTAGTGAAAGCAAAAATAAAATAATTGCTCAGGCTCTAATTATGCGCGAGAGTAAATTGAAATTGGACTATTTTTGGCAAGAGTGTGTATGAGACATCTTATAAGTCTTGGCCCATTGCTCCTTTGCAGCTAAGTAGCGAATTTATTACAAGTTTCTCCGTTATTTAAAGTTGCTTATTATGTATCAGCTTTTATAGAAGTATGATTTTAGCTACAATTATTTTTGAACACCTAAGCCAAAATTTTAATTGCTTCGGATGAACTGAATTTCACCACATCAACGCGTAGGATGCTTTTGGTCATTGACTATTAGTGAAATTTCTTGGAAGATTTCTCTGTCCAGCGGAATACCCATACACTATATTTTCACATACCCATCTTTGGATGATTCCTGTCTTAAATTTCGTTTATGTATCTATGTTCAATTTCATACACAGATTAAAAATTACATAAGCTGTGAGAAGGACGCGTTTCTAAGCAGTGTTAAAAAAATAAACCTTTTCTCTTTCAAATAAATCAGAAAACGATACAAAAACTAAAATCAAACAATTTTCTACAATAGGGTTCTCGGATACACTGAATTTGATTATGTGATTTTCTCCAAGATTCCTTGACTTTTAGGGAATATCCCCCCTTTGAAGATCAGGGAAATTTTCTGTAAATTTGCTCCAAGCTTTTGATGGGTAGCGCTAAATTTAATGAATTTTATATATTTGGAATCAGCATATTAATTCGATTCTATTGATATAACTATCGATATCAGAACTCTATTTTTTAGACTTGCGGTTACTATTGAGCCGCGGCGCTCCTTACTTACAGTTCATTACCACGAACTGTTAGAAAAAAAATTTTGCTGGTGTAGTTTCTAACTGATTTCAGTATATTTTCTCCTGTGACTATTACGTTTTTGCGGATAAATAAATCGGAAAGTTAAATTGATCTAATAAATCTAATTCAATCTTAAACGTCAGATTAAAAAAAAAATGTTCCAAAAATCAAAACAAAAAAACTAACAGTAGATTTCAACTCAGACGATCAGTCTTACAAAAAAAACTTTTTCCGGTTACAAATTCTAACTTGGTAGCCCCCGAAAAATTGGTGTTGGATTTTCTTTTTTTTTCAGTTCAGTTTAATTTATAGGTTTAAAATGAAACTCTAAATTTAATAGTAAATTGTAAACTTTTTGTTCATTATTATTATTGTTGAAGTATTTTTAGTGTATTTCAATTGTTATAATTTTGTTTTGGTATAATAAACATAAAGTTGTTGTGGAGCGATAGAGCTTTCGGGGAGGGGGTGTGCTTATTTTTGTGTTTTGTAATGATTTGTTGTTGAATAGACAAACTCTGAACTCTGTTCTAGTTTTTTTTTTCTTCTTCTATCAATTTTTCCTTTTTGTCTATTCCTGTAATCAATTTTTTCTAAATCTTTTTAACACTATCTGACAGCTCATATGGAAGCCTAAACTGCCATTGAATATCATTCTTGCTGGAAAAGGATATATTCCGGAAGTAACTTGAAACCTCAAGAAGCTATTTTCCTCCGTTATTTTCAAAGTCTAAAATGAACCATGGGCCAAAAGGTAACTGCCACAACCCGGAAATAGACAGTTTTTGGAAAGCAATAATTGATACATATCCCATTACTGTGTGAATGCTGTAATGGTACTCATATTCGGAGGGAACTGTTAAAAATTGCTATAGCCTAAAGTTTTTGTTTAATGATTGAATTTCTGTATTTTGATAGACAATCGAAGGGGAATTTATTAAAATTCAGGGTACATGTAAAAAAAAGAATGTTCAGGGCTTAGCAAAATTTTTTCAGTTATATAGTTATTTTTATTCGATTGAAACTTGATTTGTATATTTAATTTAAGTTTCACTCGTTTTAAGATTTATTTATTCATTTATATTAACATATATTGTATGTTTGTTCGCATTGCTTGTTTATTTAATTTCTGTTCGTTTTAAGTTTCATTTATACTTTAATAGCAAAATATTTTTTTTTGTTTTAAGCTTGATTTTCATATCCAATCTAAGCATTACTCGCTTTAAGATCTATTTATTCATTTATACTATTGCTTGTTGTATGTTTTTTGCTAGGATTATTTATTTAATTTCTGTTCGTTTTGGGTATAATCTATTATTTAATAGTAATTTCTGGTCGTTTGCATCTTAAATTTCAAAAGGTGTTGGTATCTGCTGACCTTAAGTTTAAAATGGCCTTTTCTTTTCTTTTAAAAACTTATTTTTCGGAAAGTTTTTTTTTAATAATTTTTGTTCGTTTTTTATTTCAAAAAGTTTCAAGATTTATGGCATGGGGTCCGATTACTGTCCGATTATTCTTGACTTCAAAAAACGGATCTAGAACTTTAATATAAATTGAATGAGGTTTTTTTCAAAGTCTATACAATTACCTCTTTGATAAAAACCTTATATATGAACAATGGACAGCTTGCATAGCTTGCGGACAGCGATGAATGAATTGAAAAAATAGCTCCAATAAGGGGGTTTAGACCCCCTTAGGGGGATCACGACTGTTTGGAATTGACCTTAATAGGATTTTGTGTGCCAAAGCAATGTTGCATCTATCACAGAGTGTGTATTTTAACCTTATAATTGGATAATTATAATAGACTTACTATGTGTTCTTCCGATACAAAACTTTACCTTATTAAAGTCTTTGGGGTGGGGGTGGCGTAGTTGGCATAAAGAAGAAAACTTTAGCGTAGACAGTAGGAGAGGAGGAGGGTAAGGTTGGAGACTCATCCAATATAGGGCGGAACGTCACTTATCTCCTCCGTTCCCGATTTAGGAGATTAGACAGACTCATTGGGCTGTAGAATGTTGGACCGTTTGAGTTTTGGATGACGTTAAAATGCTCAAAAATACTTTATATTGTTAGTTATTGCAGAATTGATTTCATAGATTGTGGAATGATGAGCCTCCTGGCCCATCATCTGGGTGAGCCTCAACTCATAATATGCAATTTTGAGTAATTGTTCCGTGTTGTGTGCATATATTATTCTATATATGTTATTTTGAGTTATACTTTTATCGCATTGCGTTCATTTTTAAGCCCTGACATAAAAACTGAAACCTTAGCGTAGACAGTGGTGGGGGGAAGTCTCTCCTCACATGCGTAATTGAGCAGAAACAGAGAAAGTAATACAAATGAAAATAATCTGTCTTTTGAAAATGTCTTTTTTCAAAAGACACGAACAAAATCGTCTAAGGAACCTGAAGTGCTATCTCTGACATTTCCGTTGATTCTTTATTCCCTTTACTTTCAGATGTAAAATTTAGAATATTATCGAATGGGTTTAGTCGTCCCCTCCCTGAATAATTCACATTTGGAAAACCCACCCCTGGGAAATTCCTCCCCCCTCAAAGAACATTTTCTTTTCCTGCTGATAATTCCCCCGCGGTAAATTCCACCCAGCAGGAATTTATTTATTAATTTACATTAATATCAACACTAAATTTATTTATTAATTTACATTAATATCTATTTTATGTTTGTTTGCATTGATTGTTTATTTAATGATTGTTTGATTGTTTATATGCCCCCAGGGTATAACCTACAACACCTACCCCCGGGCCCTGGTGGGCTGTGTCAACACCAGAGTTTTTTGTTATCAGAATTTTGAACTATTTTAACAAAATGTCTATCTCAAAATTTTTATCTGATGCATTTAGGGCGTGGAGGGGGGGGGGGCGAGTTGCCCTCCAATCTCTTTTGACTCTTAAAAAATGAACAATAACTTTCAATTTTCAATCAAATGAGCCCTCTCTAAAGTTTATACGACCATCCCTTCCATAAGAAATAATGGGAAGGATTTGGAAAATCCTTAAATTACAACCCTTACCCTGAGGGCTGTGGGGGAGTTTTCATCCTCAAAGACCTAATTTCCAGAACTTAAAACTATGTTTAATAAAATGGCTATCTCAAAATTTTGATTGGACGTGTTTGGGGGAATGATGGGCGTGGGGAGGGGCTAATTGCCCTCCAATCATTTTCGGCTATTAAAAAGGGCACTTGCACTCTGAATTTCCAACCGAATTAGCCTTTTTTGAAGTTTCAACGGCATCACCTTCTATAAAAACCTTATATGCCCACAGGGCATAACTTAAAACCCTTGCCCTAAGGGTTGTGGGGGAGTGTCCTCCACAAAAACATATTTTCTATCTGGAAGTCAACTACGCCGAACAAAATGTTTATCTCAAAGTTTTGATTGAATGTGTTTAGGGGAATGATGGGGGTGGGGGCGGGGGGGCTAGTTGCCCTCCAAACACTTTCAACTATTAAAAAGGGCACTAGCCCTTTGAATTTCAAATCGAATGAGCCTTTTTTAAAGTTTCTACGACAACACCTATAAAAACCTTTAATGCCCCCAGGGCATAACTTAAATCCCTTGCCCTGAGGGTTGTGGGGGATCGTCCTCCTCAAAAATATATTTTTTTATGTAGAAATCAACTACGCTGAACAAAATGGCTATCTCAAAATTTTGATTGGATGTGTTTGGGGGAATGATGGGCGTGGGGGGGGGAGCTAGTTGCCCTCCAATCACTTTCGAGTATTAAAAAGGTCAATATCCCTTTGAATTTCCAATCGAATGAGCCTTTTTTGAAGTTTTTACGACAACACCTTCTATAAAAACCTTATATGCTCCCAGGGCATAACTTAAACACCCTTGCCCTGTGGGTTGTGGGGGAGTGTCCTCCTCAAAAACATATTTTTTATCCGAAAACCAACTACGTTGAACAAAATTGCTATCTCAAAATTTTGATTGTCTGTGTTTGGGGGAATGATGGCCGTGGGGGGGCTAGTTGTACTCCAATCACTTTTGACTATTAAAAAAGGCACTAGCCCTTTGAATTTCAAATCGAATGAGCCTGTTTTGAAGTTTCTACGACAACGCCTTCTATAAAAACCTTATATGCCCCCAGGGCACAACTTAAAACCTTTACCCATAGGGTTGTGGGGGAGTGTCCTCCTCAAAATATATTTTCTATCTGGAAATCAACTACGCTGAACATAATGGCTATCTTAAAATTTTGATTGGATGTGTTTGGCGAAATGATGAGCGTGGGGGGGCTAGGTGCCCTTCAATCACTTTCGACTATAGAAAAAGGCCATAGCCACTTCAATTTCAAATCGAATTAGCCCTTTTCGAAGTTTCTACGACAACTCTTTCTATAAAAACCTTATATGCCCCCAGGGCACAACTTAAAACCCTTGCCCTGAGGGTTGTGGGGGAGTGTCCTCTTCAAAAACACATTTTCCATCAGGAAACCAACTACGCTGAACAAAATGGCTATCTCGAAATTTTGATTGGATGTGTTTGGGGGAATGATGGGCGGAGGGGGGGGAAGCTAGTTTTCCTCCAATCATTGTCGGCTATTAAAAAGGGCACTAGAACTCTCGATTTCCAATCGAATGAGCCCCCATTGAAGTTTCTACGACGACCCCTTCCATATCAAGTGCCTCTGAGGAAAAAAATAAATAAATAATAAAACATTGGAGCCGTATGGCCTTTACTATAGGCAACGCTACAGCGTTGCCTCTGATTTATTTATATTATTATTATCTATTTCCCAGGGGCACTTCATATGGAAGAGGTCGTCGTAAAAACTTCAAAGGAGCCTCATTCGATTGTAAATCGTGAGTTCTAGTGCTCTTTTTAAGGGTCAGACGTGATCAGAAGGCAACGAACACCCCTTCCATGCCCACCATTTCCCCATACACATCCAATCAAAATTTTGAGATAACCATTTTGTTCTGAGTAGTTGTTTTCCGCATAAAAATTATGTTTTGAGGAGGACACTCCCCCACAGCCCTCAGGGCAAGGGTTGTAAGTTATACCCTGGGAGCATATAAGTTTTCTATAGAAAATTTTGTCGTAAAAACTTCAAAAATGCCTCATTCGATTGGAAATTCAAAGGGCTAGTGCCCTTTTTAATAGTCGGAAGTGATTAGAGGGCAACTAACCCCGCCCCCTCACGCCCACCTTTTCCCCAAACACATCCAATCAAAATTTTGAGATAGCCATTTTGTTCAAAGTGGTTGAAAATTTTGGAAATTTAGTCTTTGAGGATCCCCCCCCCTCAGCCCTCAGGCAAGGGCTGTAAGTTATGGCCTGGGGGTATATATGGTTTTTATAGAAAGCGTTGTCGTAGAAACTTCAAAAAGGGCTCATTCGATTGGAAATTGAAATGGCTAGTACCCTTTTTAATAGTCAAAAGTGATTGGAACCCAACTAACACCCCTTCAACGCCCAACATTCCCCAAACACATCCAATCAAAATTTTGAGATAGTCATTTTGTTCAACGTAGTTAAAAATTCTGGAAATTATATCTTTGAGCATAACACTCCCCTCCAAGGTCTTTAGGGCAAGGGTTACATGTTATGCACTGGGGGCATATATGGTTCTTATGGAAGGAATGCTCGTATAAACATTCTAGAGGACTCATTTGATTAGAAATTGAAAGTTCTAGTTCAAATTTTAAGTGTCAAAAGATATCGGAGGGTAACCAGCCCCCCCCCCCCCTATGCCCTTTTTTCCCAAATAAATCCGATAAAAATTTTTAGATAGCTATTTTGTTAAAAATAGTTCAAAGATCATATAACAAAAACTGCGGTGTCGACTCAACCCCTCAGGGCCCGGGGGCAAGCGTTGTAAGTTATGCCCTGGGGGCATTTATGGTTCTTATGGAAGGGATCGTATAAACTTCAAAGAGGGCTCATTTTATGGTAAACTGAAAGTTCTGGTTCCCTTTTTAAGAGTCAAAAGAGATTGAAGAGCCCCTATCCTCCCCTCTACGTCATTTTTTTTTCCTCAAATTCATCTGATAAGATGTTTGATATAGCTATTTTATTTAAAATAGTTCAATTACCATATAACTAAAATTCTGGGGTCGACACAACCCCCCCCCCCTCCCTCAGGGCCCGAAGGCAGGCCTTGTAAGTTATGGCCTGGGGCATATATGGATCTTATGAAAGGGATACTCGTATAAACTTCAGAGATGGCTCATTTGATTGGTAATTGAAAGTTCTAGTTCACTTTTTAATAGTTAAAAGAGATCCGAGGGCAACTAGCCCCCTCCCCCACGTCTTCTTTTTCCAAGCCCATCTGATGAAAATTTTGAGATAGACATTTGAGATAGACAAAAAAAATAGTTCAAATATCAGGTAAGAAAAGCTCCGGTGTCAATACAACCCCCAGGGCCCGCGAAAAGGCATTTGAAGTTATGCCCTAAGGGCTTGTATGATATTTATAGAAAGAACGGTCGCATAAAATTCATAGAGGGATCATTTGACTGGAAATTGAAAGTTCTTGTTCAGTTTTTCAAACTAAAGACATTTAAGGGCACCTAGCCCCCCTCCATGCCCTTTTTCCCCAAACCCATCTGCTATAAAATTTGAAATAGCCAGTTTTTTTTAAATAAGATAACAAAACTCGGGTGTCAACACAACCCCCCAGGGCCCAGGGGGTCGGCGGTGTAAGTGTTGTCCTGGGGGCGTGTATGGTTCTTATGAAAGGGATGCTCGCATAAACTTCAGAGAGGGTTCATTTGATTGGAAATTGAAATTTGTAGTTCACTTTTTAAGAGTCAAAATATATCCGAGGGCAACTAACCCCCCCCCCCCCCCCCACACACACACACCGTTTTTCACCAAGGCTATCCGATAACATTTTAAAATAGCCATTTCAATAAAAATAATTCAAAGGTCAGACAAGAAAAACTCCTGTCTCGACGCAACCATGGCCTGGAGGCAGGCGTTCTAAGTAATACTCTGGGGGCATATATCGCTTTTATGGAAGGGATGCTTGTATAAACTTCGGAGAGGGTTCATTTGATTGGAAATTGGAAGTTCTTGTTCAACTTTTAAGAATAAAAAAAGATATGCCCTGGGGGCATATATGGTTGTTATGGAAGGGATGCTCGTACAAACTTCATAGAGGGCTTGTTTGATTGGAAATTGAAAGTTGTAATTCACTTTTTAAGAGTGAAACGTGATTGGAGGGCAGGTAACCTCCCCCCACTCTCCATTTAGTTTTTTCCTAGACGCACTTCATATAGAAGGGGTCGTCGTATAAACTTCAAAGGAGGCTCATTTTAAAGGAGGCAAACTTTTTTCACTTTGATATTCTTACTTTGATACCAGTTTTGATATTTTGATGAAGATTTGATTTTTTTTTTTAACTTTGATTTTGAAATAAGGAATTTTTCAAAACTTGAAACTTTTTGCAATAATAATGAAAAAAAATTAATTAGAAATAACTTTCCAAAAAATAAGTTTTTCAAAGAAAATTAAAAGCCATTTTAAACTTAAGCTCAGCAGATGCAAATACCTGTTCAAGTTCAAACTCAAAATAACCAGAAATTACTATTAAAGAGTAAATGAAACCCCGAACGAAAAGAAATTAAATAAACAATCATATGAAAAAACATACGACAAGTAATGATATAAATGAATAAATAGATCTTAAAGCAAGTAATGCTTAGATTGAATATGAAAATCAAGCTTAAAACAAAAAAAAAAGTATTTTGCTATTGAAGTATAAATGAAACTTAAAACGAACAGAAATTAAATAAACAATCAATGCAAACAAACATACAATAGATATTAATGTAAATGAATGAATAAATCTTAAAACGAACAACACTTAAATTGAATATGCAAATCAAGCTTGAAACGAACAAAAATCACTACAAACAAGAGTTTGGGTATCGCCTCCTTCTCTCATTGTAAAAGTTTAAAATCTACTTTTTGAAAACTATAAAATCATTATCAACTATAATATCAACTATAAAATCATACTTTTTGAAAACTTTTTAAAATCATTGGCACTTTTTGAAAACTATATGCGTCTTGAACAGTCTTGGAAAGTATAAACAACCTCAAATTGAATATTTGATATATAATGATATTAGTTGTTGAAAGTTCCATGGGTTCAAGAATTTATTTCACTGTAATTGTATTTTTATTTTCAATGCTGTAAGAATTGGAAAAGAAAATATTTGTAATATAATTCGTTTTCAGTGAAGCGCCAATGACGCAATAGGGTTTGGGTTTTTATTTACAGTTAAGGAAGGGGGCAGTATCCAAACTCTTGTTTGTAGTGAAAGTATACTCGTCTAGAAGAACTTTATAAAGAACTAAGAAGTTAAGCTGAATATTTGATGCATAACGATATTAATTGCTGAAAGCTCATCAGTTCAAAATTTTACTATAATTTTAATGTTTATTTTCAATAATAAGTACATAATAAAATATTTGTAATAAAATTGGTTTTCAGTAAAGAGACAATGAGGCAGTAGGTCTTAGACTTACACAGTGAGAGAAGGAGGCGACACCCAAACTCTTGTTTGTAGTGATTTTTGTTTGTTTCAAGCTTGATCTGCATATTCAATTTAAGTTTCACTCGTTTTAAAGTTTGTTTATTCATTTATATTAGTATCTATTGTATGTTTGTTTGTATTTATTGTTTATTTAATTTCTGTTCGTTTTGGGTTTCATTTTTACTTCAGTAGCGAAATATTTTCTTTCGTTTTAAGCTTGATTTTCATATTCAATCTAAGCATTACTCGCTTTAAGATCTATTTATTCATTTATATTATTACCTGTTGTATGTTTTTTTTTCTATGATTGTTATTTCAATTTCTCTTCGTTTTGGGGTTTATTTATTCTTTAATAGTAATTTCTGGTGGTTTTGAGTTTGAATTTTAACAGGTATTTGTATCTGCTGAGCTTAAGTTTAAAATGGCCTTTACTTTTCTTTGAATAACTTATGTTTAAGAAAGCTTTTTTTAATTAATTTTTAGATAACGATCATACCCGAAAGAACCCGCCCGGGAGACTGTTTCAAAGATTATGTAGGAATGATAGCAGTATAAGAAAATAAAGACCTGATCAAACCTTTCTTTATTTCTGACTCGTTAAAATAGCATGCATTTGCGTAATTTTGTTAGAAATCTTGGGGAGGGGGGAGGGCAGAATTGGAGCCAATTTTCCCAAGTCAAGTAAAAATGACAGTGAAAAATGAAAAAATACAGGAATTGCATTCTAAGAAGTAAAACCAGAGAAAAAGAAACTGATAACTGAAAATTAAGGTAAAATATTTTTTTGTCAAAATTTCAATAGGTTGGCAATACCTTCCCAAATTATGTTTTTGGTCCTGGATTCATTCCTGAAAGTTTCAGTTCCCTAACTTAATGCCTTTTCAAGATAGCAAAAAGTAGCTAAACTAGAATTTGACGTAAGATATAAGCAGGTATTTCAGATTTTTTTTTTTTTTTTTTAGTCTTCATAATTGTACTGTTTCCTTCTGGAGAAGCCAGCCACTAAACTGGAACCAAGGAAAACTGGTGTTTTTATTTTATAAAATTACATTAACTTAAACACTTTTGAAAATATAAGACATAAACTATCAAATCAATAAAATACAATGAGCACTTACCATTATTGTCAAGACTTCCCGCTAGAGTGCAGTTTCTTTGTAAATACCTCTTGTTGTTTAGTATTTTGAAGATTCGTGGTTTAAAGGTTTTATCGTTATCTAGGCGTAGTTCGCCCGCCTGGAAGCAAAATATTCTTTTGTATCCTAGTTCATGAATATAGCCTACAAACATCCGATATTTTGTACATTTTCTACAAATAATCTCAAATCAAAACATTCGAACACAAAATAAGAGACAGATTAAATAAAGACAATATATACTGATCAAAATTTTTAGACAGCCATTTGATTCAGCATGATAGAATAGGCCAATAGCTTTGCCTTTGGGGTGATATAACCCCCCATAGTACCTGGGAAAAGGGTTGTAAGTTACGAAAGTTGCCCGCTCCTCACATAAAGTATTTGTTATTGGGAAATATATGGAATTTTCCGTAGAGAGAAAAGTCTCCAGGGGGAGTTTTCCATGGTAAATTTTACACGGGAGGAGGGAAGGGGATTTTCTGGCATGATTTGAAAACGGTAGAAATTGAATTTTAAAAAAATCTGTAAAATTATTTTTATTTGTCTTACTTTGTCTTTACCGATTCAATGTGAAAATCTTAAGGGTAATTGTCCAGGGAAAATTTTCACCAGGTCAGAATTGTCTAAGAGAATCTTTCCGTAGGGGGAGGGGGATTTTCCACGAGAAAAATTCTCCATGGGGGAGTTTTCCACGGGATAAATTTTCCAGGGGGAATTTTCTGCGTGAAGATAATTTTTACTAGGGAGGGGGAGGTTGACTTACGGGAAAAAGTTTACAGAGAGGAAGGGATTTCTTGCATGATTTGAAAAACAATCAGAAATTAAAGTCTTTTTCAGATGAAAGCGTGATATGAAAAATATTTCAAGCCGAATGGTCCGCAAGAATTTTTTCCGGTTGGAATTTTTGGCGAGAAAGGAATTGCCTGGGGAGAATTATCATGTATGGGGGGGGTATTTTACATGGGAGGAACTTTAGAAAAAGGGATTTTCAGAGGGCGAATTTTCCGTTGAGGGGGAACGGGGTTTGCCGGTATTATTTAAAAATCTATCAGAAACTAGATAAAAAACGAGTTTTCTTAAACAAAAAGTAAGGACCAACATTCAAACTTAAAATGAACAGACATTATTCATATATGAGGGAGCTGCCCATTCCTATACCCTTGGTTTCACGCTAAAGTTTGACTTTTTGTCACAATTCCTTATTAAAGACTGCTCAAACACAAGGTCCATTGAATTTGAATGATAAGTATTCCGGAAGAACTTTAAGACTCTATGTTAAAGTTGCTCCTTACTTTGAGTTGAAAAAACTAGTTTTTTATTTAATAAAACAAAAGAAAAGTACTTCGTGAACTGTTGATAAATAGTAGATTGCCATGTCAATTTTTCATTGTTATGATTCAGTCTGATAATCATAATAACTGAATCTCATCAATGTAATCAAAATACATACTTCTACAGTCGTCAATCATACCATGACCTGGGTTGCCCCTGAGTATTATCACGATAATGGTGCAGAGTTATAGTAGCGCTGTATTATAATTATGCTGCTATAACTTGAGCTATTGTAAACTGTACTGCATATTCGTGAAAAGATTTATAGTAATTTGTAGATTTGTTTTTACTGTGGTAACAATGAAAGAGTAGGCCTATATTCCTCATTTAACTCCTTTTTGGCTTTTCGCCCCTAAAGCACCTCCTGTTGGTGAGTTCGAGTCCTGCATAAACATAACTCTTGAAATTGTTTTCTTTGGAATTGAAGTTCGTGGTTATCACTAAAAAAAAAAAAAAAAAAAAAAAAAAAAAAAAAAAACGCCCTGTGTGCCTCTGGAGGTACAGGAGGAGCTAAGGTCTAAGGTAAGGTTATCACAAGGCCTCAAAGAACTCGACGAAAAATCTACCTCTCGATCAAAACGAGCTTCGATAAAAAAAAAGGAAGAAAAAAGATAGCAGGGTTTGTTTCGAGGAAAATAGATTTATAATTTATTAGTGACTGAACCGGAATCCCGGTATTTCACATCTACAACTACCAAAAAAAACTGTAAATTGACACTAAAAGAATGAGAAATAAACAGAATAAAATACAGAAAGGATAAGAACTACGAAAAAAAGGCTATATAATAAGCATATAGCTTTAGAAACCAAATATGAATATCCGGGCCGTATCAGCGACAAATTGAATTACTTAGGACGGAGTAAACTTACAAATACTAGGTAATACAAATTGAAAGGAAAGAATATTAACATCTGATTTAAACGTTTTATCTAAACTAAATTAATAGAATAATTAGCCCATAAAAGGGGGGTGAAAACACTTTTCAACACCACCACACCTTTCGAGGGGGATGGGAGTAGGTATTTGTCAAATATATTTATAAAAAGTTGGGCATATTATGCATTGATTTTTGTGTACTTATATACAGAAGGCTAATCAGGACCTTAGGAATATCTCACGATACCCACAACATTGGGCTGATATAGCAAACAAAAAAAGTGGCAGATATCTCAGGCTGATATTCATGGAAGTTCTTGAACGCCAAATTAAAGTTAGTCAAATCTAAAAACCAAAGTGATAAATAAACTTTTACATAATGTAAAATATACAAACAAGCACCATTATAAACTGCACCTAAAGAAAAGAAAAAAAAAACTAATTCAGATTTTCGGATTTTGGATTTTCGGATTTCAGATTCTCGGTAAAAATCGAACGATAGAAAAACAAACGAATCAAAATTTGATGGATTTTGAATCAGCTGTATTTTGTTATGAAGATACAGCTCATAATAAATTGTATATGGGGAACTGTTTATCTTATAATGTATAAAGGTTTGTTTCAACCACGTAAACACGTAATTCTGATATAGTTACAGTGTTTGAAAACAACGAAAGGTCTTTTAGGTATACCTCAAGGGTCACATTACCCAGAGCCCCAGGGCAATTTTGCTAAATTGCTTAAATCATCCATTGCTCACGGACAGGCTATAAAAGAAAATGCAACCATGTTTGGTCTTGGTTTTGCGATCTGCTTGGAGCTAATGTGGGCTTTTCGGTGAACCAAGATTCCCAAAGTGACTCTAGGGTATAGCCTGGAGACAAAATACGTTCCTGAGCAAATGAAAAGGCCCCATGTGTCCCAGAGTTTTCAAACTAACTCGAATATTTCTGGAATGGCTTTGGGGATTGGGTGAATCTGACTTCATAGAGACAAAAAGAGAGCGCCAAATTTCACGCCTTACTGAGCTTGGTTGACTTCTGACAAATCCTTCGCATTCATTGATTAATGACATGCAATTTCACGACCTGCTTTCCCTCCCAAAGGAGTTTGAAAAGGATCCTGATATCTGAAATGCATAACTGATATATAATTTCTTATTCTCCATTAAGTTGCGGTAAGATTTGACAACCCCCTCTGGCGAAGATACTGATTAGGACCCCTCGCGCTGTATAGGTTGGAAGTGGTACGAATTTCCTGGTGACACAGATAGAAAACCTGCTCTTGCTTTCCACCAAGTTTGGCTGAGATTCTAAAATCTAGTCTGGTAGGTGTGTTACGGATAAATTCAGGACCCTTTTTCCTCTCCCAAAAATAAGTCAAAATAGATACGGACCCCAATTATGCAGAAGTAGAAACATTTCTCTCACTTCCATAAATTTTTTTGTTGAGATCTGACAGTCCCTTCTGCTAGATATTTCTGCACACCAACATTTTCTGAACCTCTCCTCTTTCCTCCTTGTCAAAGGTAAGTCAGATCCTGATTACCCAAAATAAAGCTAACACATGAGTCCTTTATTTTCATTCCTTTCGTGAAGGTATGGCAACATTTTCTGGTAAATACCATGACGACAAGCCTTTAAGGATCCGTTCCCTATAAAGGAAGCGTCAATTTCCCAGTAAAAATAGGACAGGTTCCCGAAAAGTACATCTCGCTGCCAGACGCTGCCAAAACCCAAAACATATTCTCAAAAAATTGCATAAGATCCACTAAATTCTTTGCTATAAGTAAACAAAGATCAAGTCGAATTTAAAACTACTGCTACTAGTGCTACTAACAACTCATTAAAGCACCAAGACGCTTGAGGCGACCACAGCTGCACTCGCTGCTCTTCACCCCAAATTTTTTCAAAGCTTCACGCTTCTTTATCTCCAATGAAGTTCCAGTTTCCTTTAAATCCCTTCTCATTCATGACCCCTTTCTACTCAATTCAGGACAAACTGCTTTTCGTTTGGAACCAGATAAGATGGCAAAAGAGCACAGTCTTTGATTAACTATCTTCCTTGACTCGTAAAGCGTGGCCTAGCCACACTGACGTTTCTTTCCTTTAAGCCCTAGAACGTGGGATAGAAACACAGTAAAGGATACTTTCGTTTATATAAGAACGTTTCGCTTATTTTTGTTCTTTTAAATTTTTCAAATTTGCAATTATTCTGTTATCGACAGTTATTGCAGGTACCCCCAAAATATATCTACATTTTGAAAATTAAGGCGATTCAAAATTAGTATTACCTTGAATTAATTAAAAAAAAACTTTCCTAAAATTAATTTTTTAAAATAAAATTAAAGGCCATTTTAAACTTAAGCTCAGGAGTTACACATACCTGTTAAAATTCAAACTCAAAACGACCAGACATTACTATTAAAGAATAAATGAAACCCAAAACAAACGGAAATTAAATAAACAATCATAGCAAAAAATTACAACAAGTAATAATATAATTGAATTAATAGATCTTAAAGCGAGTAATGCTTAGATTGAATATGAAAATCAAGCTTAAAACGAAAAAAAATGTTTTGCTATTAAAGTATAAATGATACTTAAAATGAACAGAAATTAAATAAACAATCAATGCGAACAAACATAAAACATATATTAATGTAAATGAATAAATAAATCTTAAAATGAGTGAAACTTAAATTGAATATGCAAATCAAGTTTGAATCGAATAAAAATAACTACAAACAAGAGTTTGGGTATCGTCTCACTGCAGAAGCCTAAAACCTACTGCGTCATTGGCGCTTTACTGAAAACAATTCTTTGAAATATTTTCACTTTTGTAACTATAAGATGTCAAAAATTAATTAAGATTTTAGGGAATAAATATCAGCATATGTATATTAAATTGACAATGCACATTTTTTTTCATTAAACTCATTTGATTTTTTTTTCAGTAAAGTACAAATTATATTCTGGCTTTTAGAAAGCATAGGGGTTTTGAACCCTACTCACATTAATGTATGCTTGTTTTGAGTTTGACTCTAATATTTATTTTAATTTTTGTTCGTTTTGGGTTTCATTAATTTATTGATACTGATTTGGGGTAGTTGTATGCTTGGTAGATTATATGATAGTCCGGCCGCCAGGTGTTGAAAATTTGAACCATACCACGACGGAATGGGGCTGCTACGAGAATTAGCCTACCCTCCACCCCCTAAATTGACCATGCGGATTCAAAAATACCAATGGCACTTGCTTGTGAGTAGTGGAACACTCCGAAACTTGACATTTTATTATATTTTGGTGTTTCATGCAAGAAAATGCACGTTCCACAAAGCTTGAGGTGCAGTTTTCCGCTCAAATAGAAATGCCTAGAAGCCATAGAATGTTTTCATAACAAATTAACACGATTAGTTACAAAAAATGGCAGAGGTAAAAAAAATGGCTAAACTATATGAGTCTTGAACAGTCTTGGATAGTATAAACAAAATCAAATTGAATATTAGATATATAAAGATATTAATTGTTGACAGATCCATCAGTTCAAGATTTTTTTTCACTGTAATTTTTATTTTCATTTTCAATGCTGCAAGAACTTGAAAATAATAAATATGTAATATACGAGTAATTCGTTTTCAGTGAAGTACCAATGGCGCAGAAGGCTTTAGGTTTTTACAGTTAAAGAAGGGGGCGGTATCCAAATTTTGCTTGTGGTGAAACTATATTTGTCTTGACCGATCTTGAAAAGAACTAATAAATTAAACTAAATATTTGATGCATAATGATATTAATTACTAAAAGCTCACCAGTTCAAAATTTTACTGTAATTTTAATATTTATTTTCAATATTAAGTACAAAAAAACATTTGTAATATAATTCGTTTTCAGTAAAGCGCCAATGACGCAATAGGTTTTAGGCTTCTCCAGTGAGACGATACCCAAACTCTTGTTTGTAGTTATTTTTATTCGATTCAGACTTGATTTGCATATTCAATTTAAGTTTCACTCGTTTTAAGATTTATTTATTCATTTAAATTAATATATATTGTATGTTTGTTCGCATTGATTGTTTATTTATTTTCTGTTCGTTTTAAGTTTCATTTATACCTTAATAGCAAATTATATGTTTTCGTTTTAAGCTTGATTTTCATATTCAATCTAAGCATTACTCGCTTTAAGATCTATTTATTCATTTATATTATTGCTTTTTGGATGTTTTTTGCTATGACTTTTTATTCAATCTGTGTTCGTTTCGATTTTCATTTATTCTTTAACAATAATTTCTGGTCGTTTTTGTTTTTAAATTTAAAAGGTAATTTTATATTCATATCTTAATTTTAAAAAAGCCTTTAAATTTCATTGAAAAAATTAATTTTATGAAATTTTTTTATATTAATTTTTGTTCGTTTTTGATTGCAAAAGTTTCAAGTTTTTATGGCATGGGGGGGGGGTGCTTACTGTCCGATTTTTCTTTACTTTAAAAAACGGATCTACAAATTTGAATTCAAATCGAATGAGGCTTTTTTCAAAGTCTATACGATTACCTCTTTGATAAAAACCTTATATATGAACAATAGACAGCTTGCATATCATGTGAACAGCGATTGACAACAATGAATGGATTGAAAAAAAAAGATCCAATAAGGGGGTTTAGACCATTTCAATTGCTGACACAAAGGGATCCCGGCTGTTTGGAATTGACCTTAATAGGAATTTGTGTGCCAATGCAATTTTGCATCTATCACAGAGTATGTATTTTGACCTTATAATTGGATAATTATAATAGATTTTCTATGTGTTCTTCCCATACAAAACCCCTTCCCATGAGTTATAAACCCTCCTTAATAATTTATGCCCCAGGGCACAACTTACAACGCCTACCCCTGGGCCCTGGTGGGCTGTGTCGACACCGGAGTTTTTTGTTATCAGAACTTTGAACTATTTTAACAAAATGTATACCTCAAAATTTTTATCTGATGCATTTAGAGCGTGGAGGAGGGAGAGGGGCTAGTTGCCCTTCAATCTCTTTTGACTCTTAAAAATTGAACAATAACTTTCAATTTTCAATCAAATGAGCCCTCTCTAAAGTTTATGCGAGCATCCCTTCCATAAGAAATAATCTGAAGGATTCGGATAATCCTTAAATTACAACCCTTGCCGTGGAAGCATTTGGGGAGCTGTAATCCTCAAAGACCTAATTTCCAGAACTTAAAACTACGTTTAATAAAATGGCTGTCTTAAAATTTTGATTGAATGTGCTTGGGGACAAGGTGGGCGTGAGAGGGGGGTTAGTTACCCTTATATTACATTTAACTATTATAAAAGGCACTAGCACTCAGAATTTCCAATCGAACGAGCTTTTTTTTAAGTTTATACGACGCTACCATCTATACAAACCTTATATGTCCCCAGGGCATAACTTAAAACCCTTGCCCTAAGGGTTGTGGGGGATTGTCTCCCTAAAAAACATATTTTCTATCTGTAAATCAACTAAGCTGAACAAAATGGCTGTATCAAAATGTTGTTTGGATGTGTTTGGGACCGATGGGCGTGCGAGGGCTAGCTACCCTCCAATCACTTTTAACTATTAAAAAGGGCACTAGCCCTTTGAATTTCCAATCGAATGAGCCTGTTTTGAAGTTTCTACGACAACGCCTTCTACAAAAACCTTATATGCCCCCAAGGCATAACTTAAAACCCTTGCCCTGAGGGTTGTGGGGATTGTCCTCCTCAAAAACACATTTTCAATCTGGAAATCAACTACGCTGAACAAAAATGGCTATCTCAAAATTTTGATTGGATGTCTTTGGGGGACTGATGGGCGTAGGGGAGAGGAGGGGCTAGTTGCCCTCCAATCACTTTTGACAATTAAAAAGGGCACTATCCCTTTGAATTTCCAATCGAATGAGCCTGTTTTGAAGTTTCTAAGACAACGCCTTCTCTAAAAACCTTATATGCCCCCAGGGCATAACTTAAACCCTTGCCCTGAGGGTTGTGGGAGAATGTCCTCCTCTAAAACATATTTTCTATATGAAAATCAACTACGTTTAACAAAATGGCTATCTCCAAATTTTGATTGGATGTGTTTGGGGGAATTATGGGCGTGGGGGGGCTAGTTGCCCTCCAATCACATTTAACTAT
This sequence comes from Artemia sp. Qi Xiang Cuo, assembly GCF_049724085.1. Classification (NCBI taxonomy): domain Eukaryota; kingdom Metazoa; phylum Arthropoda; class Branchiopoda; order Anostraca; family Artemiidae; genus Artemia; species Artemia sp. Qi Xiang Cuo. The sequence continues at coordinate 15,034,131 of NC_142795.1, forward strand.
TAAAAAAGGCACTAGCCCTTTAATTTCCAATCGAATGAGCTTTTTCTGAAGTTTATACGACAACACCTTCTATAAAAACCTTATATGCACCCAGGGCATAACTTAAAACTGTTGCCCTGCGGGCTTTGGGGGATTGTCCTCCTCAAAAACATATTTTTTTTATCTGGAAATCAACTAAGCTGAACAAAATGACTATCTCAAAATTTTGAGTGGATGTATTTGGGGGAATGATGGGCGTTGGGGAGAGGAGGGGCTAGTTGCCCTCCAATCACTTTTGACAATTAAAAAGGGCACTATCCCTTTGAATTTCCAATCGAATGAGCCTGTTTTGAAGTTTCTACGACAACGCCTTCTATAAAAACCTTATATGCCCCCAGGGCATAACTTAAAACCCTTGCCCTGAGGGTTGTGGGGGACTGTCCTCTTCAAAAATATATTTTCTATCTGGAAATCAACTACGCTGAACAAAATGTCTATCTGACAATTTTGATTGGATGTGTTTGGGGAAATGATGGGCGTGGGGGGGGGGTGAGGGTGCTAGTTCCACTCCAATCACTTTCGACTATTAAAAAGGACACTAGCCCTTTAATTTCTAGTCTAATAAGCATGTTTTGAATTTTCTAAGAAAACGCCTTCTACTAAAAACTTATAATCCCAAAGGGCGTAACATAAAAACTTTGCGTTGAGGGTTGTGGGGGAGAATCTTCCTCAACAATATATTTTCTATCAGGACATCAACTACGCTCAACAAAATGGCTATCTCAAAATTATGAGTGGAGGTGTGTGGGGGAATAATGGGCCGGGGGGGGGGGCTAGTTGCCCTCCAATCATTTTCGAATATTAAAAAGGGGATTAGCCCTTTAATTTCCAATCGACTGAGCCTGTTTTTAAGATTCTACGACAACCCCTTCTATAAAAAAATTATATGCCCCCCAGGCCTTCACTTCAAACCCTTGCCCTGAGGGATATGGGGGAGACTCCTCCACAAAAATCTATTTTCTATCTGGAAATCAACTACGCTGACCTACTTGGCAATCTCAAACTATTGTTTGGTGGTGCGTGGGGTAATAAGGGCCGTGGGGGGGGGAGGGGGCTAGGTACACTCCAATCACTTTCGACTATTAAAACGGGCACTAGCTCTTTAATTTCCAATCGAATGAGCCGGTTTTGAAGTTTCTACGACAACGCCTTCTATAAAAACCTTATATGCCCCCAGGACATAATTTAAAACCCTTGCCCTGAGGGTGTGGGGGAGTATCCTCCTCAAAAACATATTTTCTATCCGGAAATTAGCCACGCTGAACAAAATGGCTATCTCAAAATTTGATTGGATATGTTTAGGGGAAGGATGGGCGTGGGGGGGCTATTTTCCCTTCAATCACTTTCGACTATCAAAAAGGGCACTAAAACTCTCGATTTCCAATCGAATGAGCCCCTTTTGAAGCTTCTACGACGGCCCCTTCCATATCAAGCGCCTCTGGGAAAAAAAAAATAAATAATACATAATAAAACATTGGAGCCGTATGGCCTTTACTATAGGCAACGCTACAGCGTTGCCTCTGAAAGTTTCTCCCACATAAAATATCCCCAGAAAATTACATCTTCACTGAAATTCCTCCAGAAGAGTACTTGCGGATGATTTCGCCTTAGACTCTCCTTAGGATACTCCTTAGCATACAAAAATTCTCGCATAAAAAGGCTTGTTTTTTTTATTGAATTTCTAATTGCTTTTCAAATCATACCTGAAAATTTGTTCCTAAAATACCCCCAATAGAGATTTTGTCCCGCGGGAAATCTCTTCCCCACCCCCACAAAAACAGACCCCAAACAATTCCAGTACCATTGAAAATTTCCCCTGGACAATTCTCCCGGAACATTATCCATCTGTAAAATTGAGTCGCCAAAGAGAAAGTAAGACACATATAAATATTTAAAATAAGAATTCTGGCAAATTCTTCCTGTGTAAAATTTCCCCCGGAAACTTTCCTCCCCACGAAAGATTATCCCCGTGTAAAATTCCCCACAGGAAATTCCCAATAATAAATACCATATGTAAATAATGGGTAAATTTCGTAACTTACAGTCTTTTCCATAGAAAGAAGAGGGGCGGATCATGTCAGAGGAGGAGGAGGGTGAATAGGAGGATGTCTAGCTGCCCTCCAGTCTTTTTGGTAACTTAAAAAGGGTACTTGAGCTTTCTGTTTCGATTTAAATGAGCCCTTTCCTGATCTTCTAGGACTATTAGTCCGATACGATCTACCCTGAGAAAAAATAAAATAAACATGCATCCGTGATCTTTCTTCTGAAAAAAATAGAAAATTCCATATTTTAGCAGGTGGGAGCTTGAAACTTTTACATTAGGGCTCTATAATCCGTTCATTCTGCTGGTGCCGTTTTCATTAAGGTTTCTTGACTTTTTAGGGGTGTTTAACCCCTTTTTGAAAATTAGGTACATTTTCTCAGGCTCGTAGCTTTGGATGGGTGATATTAAACATTGTTAAATTTTTTGTATTTAGAACCAGCATAAAAATCCAACTAATTTGATGTACCTGTTGTTACAAAAATTCCGTCCTCATTACAGTTCATTACTATGAACTGTTTGATAAATTGTCATCAAAACACTTTTGTAGAATTTTGATTGCTATCAGAGCTAACTGTTTGCAACGAGCTTTTTTTCACAATATTTAGATATTCCATTCTTTGTTTTGCATAGATACGTTGACTTGGCTTTCCTATTGAAAATAAGTCTACATTGCAATTACTATGCTAATAACAGCAATGGTAGTTATGACCGAAATATTTAAATTTGAAAATTATAACTGCTTAAAATCAGCATTAGGATGACCAACATTCCCCACAATGGCTTGGAAATTAATACAAAAATATAAAAATAATCTTGTTTTTACAAGACAAAACTGTTTATCTCCAGAGGAATATTTGACAGAGAGGCAGGATTATTACCGCATCTCAGCTTGGGAATCATCAGCGATAGCGACTGGTTTTTGTCGGTTGCTTTTAGCATGCTTTTGTTTTACTAAGGAATTACGAATGAGAGAGAAAAAGTCGCCTTTTCTTTAGCAATGGTGAAAAAAGATATTCCTTCTTATGGAACATGGAAAGCGTCTTCCTCTGTCCTAAAATATTTCCGTTTATAATAATTTTATTTAGTCAGTGTTTTGGACGATTCAAATTTTGACATCAATCAGACTGCAAATTGTATTATGAGTAAACAAGTTCATTTTTAGCAAAGTAAGATAAAACGGGATTTCGTCAAGCTTGGTAACATGAAAAGGAAAATAAAAAGTTATAAATTCTCTCGAATAGTAAACGTAATTTTAAGTAGCCTGATTTTACTTATAATCTGATTTTACTTAAATCAAGCTTGTAATCGGAATGATGCATTGGCAGAATGAGAAAGCAGACATTTCTTCCTCTTTCAATTATAAGCCATCTGTATTCGGCCCTTGTTCACTCACATTTAATAATTGTAGCAGCTTTTATCTTGGTACGTTTCCTCCGATTATTCGTTCCGTACGCGCTGTACAAAATAACACTGTTCGATCGTTGAATATTCTACTGCCCCGGGATTCGATAAGAAGCACATATGAGCGTTTAAGGGTTCTGCCTGTTTCCAGACTATGGGCATTGTTTAGCTTTTTTTCACATGTTGTCTAAAACATGGTATTCCTTGCATGCGTGAGCCTGATAGCTGGTGTAGGGCGGCCTACTTGAGAACCTTGTATCACGATTATGAGACCCGGTTGTCTATAAATGTTAATATCCCATTGGTTTTTTTAGCACGTTTGATATTTTTAGTCATTATAGGTGAATCAGAAGTTGGACCCGTCTTGATCAAACTACAAAAAATATCCGTGAATTTTTTTTCGTGTAAGAAAATAAGTAAGAATTTTTTAGTAAATATGATTTTTGAACCTGTTTATTTATTTTGGGAATTGTTTCAATTTGGCTTGAGCACTCAGGATATTATTACTATGTGATAATACGACCAAAAATATTTACCAATATTTACCAAGAATTCAAATCGTTTACCAGTAAAATTTAGGATGGCAAAGATGAAATATGACCTAATTGATTACCACGTTTGTACCATATTAGTACATACAATTTACCACCCCATCGGAAAATAAAATTGCTTCTCGAGGTGGTTATTAAGCTGATGTTCTATTCTTGGTTACTCTGAATTTCTCTCTCATGAAAAAGAGCCTGTCTATTAACATAAAAAAGAAATGAATAAAACCATTTTGCACATATACTTTTCGTTTATGTTTTTATTTTCAGCATTCTGTATTGCTTCAATTTAAACTATAACTCCACATAAGATTCAAAGCTCGTGACTAAACGAAAAAAAAGTGAGGTTTGGATTTATATTGCTCTCTCTTCAAAGCAAAGTATAAACATATTCATGGTAAGTGTGAAATGGACAAGCACAATTTGTCCATTTCACCAAGTTCTTGATTTAAAGTTTTGGTTAAATTTCGATTGAGGGAGTTTGGTGGGCTCATTTGCAGTGCGAATAAAAAAAAAAAAAAAAAAAAAAAAAAAAAAAAACAATTTCCCAAGTAACATTTGAATTTCAGATGCCAGAGGATTAAAAAAAAACGTCTGGTCCCGCTGCAAAAACAAGAGAAGAAGAGGTCTGCGACGCGAATTGGAGTCAAGGAGAAGAGTTCGGTCTAATCAGCATGTCCCAAAATCTTGCAATAGAGGATATAGGAGCTGGCATTACTATTAGCATTAATACTGCTCTTTGAAGACGCGATCAAACGGATGCTTGAGACTGTCTTTTCTTTAGATTAATTTAAAAAACTTTTTCCACAAAATAAGTTTTTCAAAGAAAAGTAAAGAACTCCATTAAACAAAAAATGAGCAAAAATAAAATCAAATAATCTACCAAGCGTGAAACTACCACAAATCAGCATCTATAAATAAATGAAACCCAAAACGAACAGAAATTAAAATAATTAACCGAGTCAAACTCAAAACGAGCAGAAATTAACATAAGTTGGGCTCAAAACCCCTATGCCTTCCCAAGGCCAGAACAAAATTTGCACTTTACTGAAAAAATATAAATGTTTTTACTTTTATAACTTTAATAAATCAAATAATATTAACATTTTGATTACTAAATATCAGTACATGTATATTAAACTGACAATGCACATTTATTTGAATTTTTTCAGTAAAGTGCAAATTTTAATCTGGCCTTGGGAAGGCATAGGGGTTTTGCGCCCAACTTATGTTAATTTCTGCTCGTTTTGATTTTGTCTCGGTTAATTATTATAATTTCTAATCGTTATTGGTTTCATTTATTTATCGATGCTGATTTGTGGCAGTTTCACGCTTGGTCTCATTTTTGGTTTAATTGAGTTCTTTCTTTTCTTTAAAAAACTTTTCTGTGGAAAAGGTTTTTTAAATTAATTTCTGTTCTTTTTATATTTACATAGTCTTTTCAGGGAAAACGAAAATAATACTTTAAATCTTTTCGTTTTTTTAAGACTTTATAGTTTGGCCTGCTATTTGTATGCTGGAGAAAATTTTTCAGCAATTCTTAAAACATACACCCTTTTAAAAATCTGGACACAAATAATTCTGTTTAATTTAGTTTCATACCTCCTCTAGTTGCCCTGAATTGAAAAATTGATACAATTCACAAAAAAAATCTGTTTGCTTTCTTTGATAGCTTGGATACACTTACGCTATTTTGATTTGGTCAAATTTTAAGAGCAGAAATGGGAGGGTTGGCGTGGGAGGGTGGCCGTGGGAAGATGGGAGTGGAAGGGGGATTAGTTGCCCTCCTATCACTTTTGACTATTAAAAAGGGAATCAGGCCGTTCGATTGCCAATCGACTGAGCCTTTATGGAAGTTCCCCTGACTACTCCTTCGTTACAAGGTGCCCTGGTCTAAACAACAACAACAACAAAAAATAGTACATTATACCCACTTTGATCTTTAAAAATGTCAAGCCTTTCAATCACTGTCGACTAATTAAAAGGGCGTTAGGTCTTTCGATTCCCAATCAAATGAGCCCTTTTGGAAACGACAACGCTTTCTATAAACACTTTATATACCCACAGAGCGTACATTAAAACTCTTACCTTAGGGTCTGTTAGGGTGGTTATCAAACAGTTCGTGGTAACGAACTGTAAGTAAGGAGCGACCCGGCTCAATGGTAACCGAAACTCTAGAAAACGGGTTTTTGATACCAATAGATATATCAAAAGAATCAGATTTCAATGCTGATTTCAAATATATAACTTTCATCAAGTTTAGAGCTACCCATCAAAAGTTACGCGCCTGAGAAAATTTGGCTGATTTTCAAAAAAAGGGGAAAGACCCCTAAAAGTTATAGAACCTTAATGAAAATCACACCATCATATTCAGCGTATCAGAGAACCCTACTGTAGAGGTTTCAAGCTCCTATCTACAAAAATGTGGAATTTTGCATTTTTTGCCAGAAGAAAGATCAAGGATGCGTGTTTATTTGCTTTTTTTTTGTTTTTTGTTTTTTTTTTCCCCAGAGGTGATCGTATCGACCCAGTGGTCCTAGAATTTTGTGGGAGGGCTTATTGGAACGGAAATTAAAAGTTCTAGTGCCAATTTTAAGTGACCAAAAAATGGAGGGCAACTAGGCCCCCTCCCACGATCATTTTTTTCTCAAAGTCCTTTGATCAAAATTTTGAGATAGCCATTTTGTTCATCATTGTCAAAAATATGATAAAAATGTCTTTTAGGATGACTTGATCCCCCAAAGTCCCCAGGGGGAGGGCTGAAAGTTATGAACTTTACTCAATGTTAACATATAGTATTGGTTATTGGGAAGTATACAGACTTTTTCAGAGGAGATTTTTTCTGGTAGGTGGGGGCCGGCGAGGGTCGGGGGCGATATGGAAGGGACATCTGTCCCTGAAGGAAGTGTTCAGGGGGGACGGGACATTGCCCGGCCCGCGCACCCTGATTTCCCAGCATTATTAAAGAGAAAGAACAGGAATTAAATAAAAAAAAAACTAGTTTTTCAACTGATCAACTGATTGTGATTAAGAGGTCATTTTTAAAGAACTGGAAAAAAAAAATTGAACTATAGTTTAAAGAGCAGGGTATTGACTAGGGGGCGAACCCCCAAGCATACGTGTTAAAAATTTATGAATATAGAAGTTCGTTACGTAAGTTAATTCTAAGTTACGTATATTTATTACTAATAAAAACGTTCGTAAATAAAATTAAACAAGTTTCGAGAAAGCCATTTAACCAAATAATATGAAATTTTGTTTTAATTATTCATGTACGGTGAGCCACAATCAAAACCTGCATTAATTCAAAAACGTTCAAAAATTAAATAAAAAAAACAAGTTTTTTTAACTGAAAGTAAGGAACGACGTTAAAACTTAAAACGAACAGAAATTATTCCGTATATGAAGGGGGCTGTCCCCTCCTCAACGCCTCGCTCTTTACTCTAAAGTTTGACTTTCTCACAACTCTATTTTTTTAAACAATAAAAAAACTTTAGCGTAAAGAGCGAGGCGTTGAGGAGGGGACAGCCCCCTTCATATACGGAATAATTTCTGTTCGTTTTAAGTTTTAACGTCGTTCCTTACTTTCAGTTAAAAAAACTTGTTTTTTTTATTTAATCATCCTCTAAGACCGAATTTCCAGAACTTTCAACTGCGTTAAACAACATGGCTATCTCAAAAAATTGATTGGATGTGTTTGGGGAAATGGTGGGCGTGAGAGAGGTGTTAGTTACCTTCCAATCACTTTCGACTATTAAAAAGGGCACAAGCCACTCCAATTACCAATTGAATAAGCGCTTTTGAAGTTTCTACGACAACTTCTTCGATAAGAAGTGCCCTGCTTTAAAGGAAAAAATTAATAAATAATACATTGTGCCAACATCGTTCTTATATGCCCCCAGGGCATAACTTAAAACCCTTTCCCTGAGAGTTGTGGGGGAGTGTCCTCCTCTTAACTTAGTCCCCGTTTCTTGTCTCGTTCTTGAGTGTCCCCGTTCTTTACTTAAGCAGCGCGATCCCGCTGCCTATGATTTATACAACAACTTTCTATATAAACCTTATATGCCCCCAGGACATAACTTACAACCCTTGCACTGAGGGCTCTCAAGGGGATATCATCCTAAAAGACCTAATTTCCAGAACGTTCAACTACGTTGAACAAAATGGATATCTCAAAATTTTGATTGGATGTGTTTTGGAAAATGATGGGCGTGAGAGGGGCGTTAGTCGCTATCCAATCACTTTCAACTATTAAAAAAGACATTAGCCTTTTCAATTTCCAATTGAATGAGCCCTTTCGAAGTTTAAACGACAACGCTTTCATTAAAAACCTTATATGCCCCAGGGCATAATTTACAACCCTTGCCCTGAGGTCTGTGGGGGGGAGGAGGTTTCATCCTTAAAGACCTAATTTCAAAAACTTTCAACTACGTTGAATAAAATAGCAATCTAAAAAAGTTGAAAGAATGTGTTTGGGGATATGGTGGGCGTGAGAGGGGGGTTAGTTGCCCTCAAATCACATTATACTATTAAAAAGGGTACTAGCCCTTTGAATTTCAAATCGGATGAGCCATTTTTAAAGTTTTTACGACAAAGATTTCAATAAAAACCTTATATGCCTCAACGGCATAACTTATAATCCTTGCACTGAGGGTTTTGGGGGATTGACCTCCTCAACAACATATTTGCTATCTGGAAATCAACTACGCTGAACAAAATGGCTATCTAAAATTTTTATTGGATGTGTTTGGGGGAATGATTGTGGTGGGGGGGGGGGGGCTAGTTGCCCTCCGATCACTTTCAACTATTAAAAAGGGCACTAGCCCTTTGAATTTCCAATCGAATGAGCCTTTTTTGAAGTTTCTACAACAACGCCTTCTTTAAAAACCTTATATGCCCCCAGGTCACAACTTAAAACCCTTGAACTGAGGGATGTGGGGGAGTTTCCTCCTCAAAAACATATTTTCTATCTGGAAACCAACTACGCTGAACAAAATGGCTATCTCAAAATTTTGATTGGAAGTGTTTGGGGAAATCATGGGCGTGGGGGGGGGGTAGTTGCCTTCCAATCACTTTCGACTATTAAAAAGAGCACTAGCCCTTTCAATTTCCAATCGAATGAGCCTGTTTTGAAGTTTCTACGACAACACCTTCGATAAAAACCTTATATGCCCCCAGGGCATAACTTAAAACCCTTGCCCTGAGGTTTGTGGGGGAGAGTCCTCCTCAAAATATATTTTCTATCTGAAAATCAACTACGTTCCACAAAATGGCTATCTCAAAATTTTGATTGGATATGTTTGAGGGAATGATGGGCGTGGGAGGGGGGGGGGGGGCTAATTGCGCTCCAATCACTTTCGACCATTAAAAAGGGCATCAGCCCTTTCTATTTTCAATCGAATGAGCCCTTTTCGAAGTTCCCACGACAACACCTTCGATACGAAGTGCCCTGGTCTAAACAACAACAACAACAAAAAATAGTACATTATATCCACTTCGATCTTTAAAAATCAAGCCTTCCAATCACTTTCGACTATTAAAAAGGGCACTAGGCCTTTCGATTTCCAATCAAATGAGCCCTTTTGGAAACGACAACGCTTTCTATAAACACCTTATATACCCCCAGGGCATAAATTACAACTTTTACCCTAAGGTCTGTTAGGGTGGTTATCATCCTCTAAGACCAAATTTCCAGAACTTTCAACTGCGTTAAACAACATGGCTATCTCAAAAAATTGATTGGATGTGTTTGGGGAAATGGTGGGCGTGAGAGAGGTGTTAGTGGCCTTCCAATCACTTTCGACTATTAAAAAGGGCACAAGCCACTCCAATTTCCAATTGAATAAGCCCGATTCGAAGTTTCTACCACAACTTCTTCGATATGAAGTGCCCTGCTCCAAATGAAAAAAATAATAAATAATACATCGTGCCAACGTCGTTCTTATATGTCCCCTGGGGATAATTTAAAACCCTTGCCCTGAGGGTTGTGGGGGAGTGTCCTCATCTTTACTTAATCCCCGTTTCTTCTGTCACTCTCGAGTATCCCTGTTCTTTACTTAGGCAGTGTTATCCTGCTGCGTATGATTTATGCAACAACTTTCTATATAAACCTTATATGCACCCAAGGCATAGCTTACAGCCCTTGCACTGAGGGCTCTGAGGGTGTTATCATCCTAAAAGACCTAATTTCCAGAACGTTCAACTACGTCGAACAAAATAGATATCTCAAAATTTTGATTGGATGTGTTTTGGAAAATGGTGGGCGTGAGAGGGGCGTTAGTCACTATCCAACCACTTTCAACTATTAAAAAAGGCATTAGCCTTTTCAATTTCCAATTGAATGAGCCCTTTCGAAGTTTCAACGACAACGCTTTCAATAAAAACCTTATATGCCCCAGGGCATAATTTAAAACCCTTGCTCTGAGGGTTGTGGGGGGAGGAGTTTTCATCCTTAAAGACCTAATTTCCAAAACTTTCAACTACGTTGAATAAAATAGCAATCTAAAAATGTTGATAGGATGTGTTTGGGGAAAAGGTGGGCGTGAGAGGGGGGTTAGTTGCCCTCAAATCACATTCGACTATTAAAAAGGGTACTATCCCTTTGAATTTCAAACCGAATGAGCCCTTTTTCAATATTCTACGACAAAGATTTCAATAAAAACCTTATATGCCCCCAGAGTATAACTTATAATCATTGCCCTGGGGGTTGTGGGGGAGTGTCCTCCTCAAAAATATATTTTCTATCTGAAAATCAACTACGCTGAACAAAATGGCTATCTAAAATTTTTATTGGATGTGTTTGGGGGAATGATTCCGGTGGGGGGGGGGGGCTAGTTGCCCTCCGATCACTTTCAACTATTAAAAACGGCACTAGCCCTTTGAATTTCCAATCGAATGAGCTTTTTTTGAAGTTTCTACAACAACGCCTTCTTTAAAAACCTTATATGCCCCCAGGTCACAACTTAAAACCCTTGAACTGAGGGATGTGGGGAGTGTCCTCCTCAAAAACATATTTTCTATATGGAAATCAACTACGCTGAACAAAATGGCTATCTCAAAATTTTGATTGGAAGTGTTTGGGGAAATTATGGGCATGGGGGGGGGGCTAGTTGCCCTCAGATAACTTTCGACAATTAAAAAGGGCACTATCGCGTTGACTTTCTAATCTAATGAACTTTTTTTAAAGTGTCTAAGACAATGCCTTCTATAAAATCCTTATATCCCCCCCGGCCATAACTTAAAACCCTTGTCCTGAGGTTTGTGGGGGAGTATCCTCCTCAAAACATATTTTCTATCTGGAAATCAACTACGTTGCACAAAATGGCTATCTCAAAATTTTGATTGGATATGTTTGAGGGAATGATGGGCGTGGGAGGGGGGGGGGGCTAATTGCGCGCCAATCACTTTCGACCATTAAAAAGGGCATCAGCCCTTTCTATTTTCAATCGAATGAGCCCTTTTCGAAGTTCCCACGACAACTCCTTCGATACGAAGTGCCCTGGTCTAAACAACAATAACAACAAAAAATAATACATTATACCCACTTCGATCTTTAAAAATATCAAGCCTTCCAATCACTTTCGACTATTAAAAAGGGTACCAGTCCTTCGAATTTCCAATTGAATGAGCCTGTTTTGAAGTTTCTACGACAATGCCTTCTATAAAAACCTTATATGCCCCAAGGGCATAACTTAAAACCCTTGCCCTGAGGGTTGTTGGGGAATGTTCTCCTCAAAAATATATTTTCTATTTGGAAATCAACTACGCTGAACATAATAGCTATCTAAAATTTTGATTGGATGTGTTTGGGGAAATGATGGGCGTGAGGGTGGGTTAGTTGACCTGCAATCACTTTCGACTATAAAAAAGGGCACTAGAACTCTCAATTTTCAATCGAATGAGCCCCTTTTGAAGTTTATACGACGACCCGTTCCATATGAAGTGCCCAGCTCTAAAGGAAAAAAAATAATAAATAGTAAATTGTGCCAACATCGTTCTTATATTCCCTCAGGGTATAACTTAAAACCCTTGCCCCGAGGATCCTCCTCAAAAACGTATTTTCTATCTGGTAATCACTACGCTGGACAAAATGGCTATCTCAAAATTATGATTGGATGTGTTTGGGGGAATGATGGGCGTGGGGGGGGGGGGGGCGGGGCTAGATGCCCTCCAATCGCTTTCGACAATTAAAAAGGGCACTCGAACTCCCAATTTACAATCGAATGAGCCCCTTTTGAAGTTTCTACATTAGCCCCTTCCATATGAAGTGCCCTGCTCTAAAGGAAAAAAATAATACATAGTACATTGTGCCAACATTGTTCTCATATACCCTCAGGGCATAACTTAAAATCCTTGCCCCGAGGGTTGTGGGGGAGTGTTCTCCTCAAAAACATATTTTCTATCTGGAAATCAACTACGCTGAACAAAATGGCTATCTCTAAATTCTGAATGGATGCATTTGGGAGAATGATGGGCGTGGGGGGGGGGGGCTAATTGCCCTCCAATCACTTTCGACTATTAAAAAGGGTACCAGCCCTTCGATCTTCCGACAATTCCTTTTCTATCTGAAAATCAACTACGCTGAACATCAAAATTTTGATTGGATGTGTTTGCGGAAATGATGGACGTGGGGGGGCTAGTTGCCCTCCAATCACTTTTGACTATTAAAAAGGGCACTAGCCCTTTGAATTTTCAGTCAAATGAGCCTTTTTCCAGTTTCTATGAAAACGCCTTCTATAAAAACCTTCTATGCCCCCCAGGGCATAACTTAAAACCCTTGCCCTCAGGGTTGTGGGGGAGTGTCCTCCTCAAAAACATATTTTCCATCTGGAAATCACTACGCTGAACAAAATGGCTATCTCAAAATGATTGGATGTGTTTGGGGGAATGGTGGGCGTGGAGGGGGGGGGGAGATGCCCTCCAATCACTTTCGACTATTAAAAAGGGTACTAGCCCTTCGAATTTCCAATCGAATGAGCCTGTTTTGAAGATTCTACGACAACGCCTTCTATAGAAACCTTATATAGTTATTCCCCAGGGAATAACTTAAAACCCTTGCCCTTAGGGTTGTAAGGGAGTGTCCTCCTCAAAAACAAATTTTCTATCTGGAAATCAACTACGCTGAACAAAATGGCTACATCAAAATTTTGATTGGATGTGTTTGGGGGAATGATGGGCGTGGGGGGGGGCTAGATGCCCTCCAATCACTTTCGACTATTGAAAAGGGCACTCGAACTCTCAATTTCCAATCGAATGAGCCCCTTTTGAAGTTTCTACAACAACCCCTTCCATATGAAGTGCCCTGCTCTAAAGGGAAAAAATAATACATAGTAGGCTACATTGTGCTAACATTGTTCTCTTATGCCCTCAGGGCATAACTTAAAACCCTTGCCCCGAGGGTTGTGGGAGAGTGTCCTCCTCAAACACATATTTTCCATCTGTAAATCTTCTACGCTGGACAAAACGGCTATCTCAAAATTCTGAATGGATGCATTTGGGGGAATGATGGGCGTGGGTGGGGGCTAGTTGCCCTCCAATCACTTTCGACTATAGAAAAAGGCCATAGCCACTCCAATTTCAAATCGAATTAGCCCTTTTCGAAGTTTCTACGACAACTCCTTCGATACGAAGTGCCCGGCTGAAGAAAAAAAAAACACATTGTGCCCACATCGTGAGAGGGGCGTTAGTCGCTATCCAATCACTTTTAACTATTAAAAAAGGCACTAGCCTTTTCAACTTCCAATTGAATAAGCCCTTTTGAAGTTTCTACGACAACGTTTTCAATTAAAACTTTATATGCCCCAGGGCATAACTTACAACCCTTGCCCTGAGGGCTGTGGGGGGAGGGGTTGTCATTCTTAAAGACCTAATTTCCAAAACTTTCAACTACGTTGGATAAAACGGCTATCTAAAAATTTTGATCGGATGTGTTTGGGAAAAGGTGGGGGTGAGAGGGGGGTTAGTTGCCCTCAAACCATTTTCGACTATTAAAAAGGGTACTATCCCTTTCAATTTCAAATTGAATGAGCCCTTTTTCAAGTTTCTACGCCGAAGATTTCAATAAAAACCTTATATGCCCCCAGGGCATAACTTATAATCCTTGCCCTTTCCTTTTGAATTTCCAATCGAATGAGCTTTTTTTGAAGTTTCTACAACAACGCCTTCTTTAAAAACCTTATATGCTCCCAGAGTATAACTTATAATCCTTGCCCTGGGGGTTGTGGGGGAGTGTCCTCCTCAAAAACATATTTTCTATCTGGAAATCAACTACGCTGAACAAAATGAATAACTAAAAATTTTGATTGGATGTGTTTGGGGGAATGATGGGCGTGGAGGGGCTAGTTGCCCTCCAATCACTTTCGACTATTAAAAAGGGTACTAGCCCTTCGAATTTCCAATCGTTTGAGCCTGTTTTGAAGTTTCTAAGTTTCTATTTTTACTTTGCTGAAAAAATACAAATGAATGTACATTGTCAGTTTAATATACATATACTAATATTTAGTAATCAAAATGTTAATATTATTTGATTTATTAGTTACAAAATTAAAAACATTTATATTTTTTCAATAGAGCGTGAATATTATTCTGGCCTTATAAAGATATAGCAGTTCTATACCTAACGTATGTTAGTCTCTACTCATTATGAGTCACACATAGTTATTTATAGTAGGGTCTGTACGTTCTGACGTTCAGTTATTTATCGATGCTGATTTGTGGTAGTTTCACGCTTGGTAGACTATTTGATTTTATTGTTGCTCATTTTTTATTTAATGGAGTTTTTACTTTTCTTTGAAAAACTTATTTTGTGGAAAAAGTTTTTTAAATTGATTTTCTTAAAAACCAGACCCTTTCGACAAGCTTTGGCAAGGTAAAGCACTTTTGAAACTTCAAAAGATAAGACAACTCTTGGTAGAATATAAAATGCCATCCTTGTCAATTATTGCTCAGAGATCGCATGTTTTAACATTATGCTCAAACACCTCTGGGGAAACATTTAGGTTTTTACCTTTGTCGTTTAATTTTTCATCAGGCAAACTATTTAGTAATAATCTTTTCAAATTTAAGAGAGCATCACAAAAGCGTTTATTCAATAGCGGAAATTTTTATGCTAATCCTTACGACGTCTTTCAAATACCGCCTGATTCATCAATCAATTCATTTGAAAACTAACAATCCGAAATTTAGTAGCCAACTGGGATTGTGAAAAAGGTTCTGAACAGGGGCCAAACTTACTAGAATATATGGAAAGGGGGCGAAAGTTTTTTTTTCAAAAACCAGGGGGGGGGGCATTTTACTTTTTAAAAAATCAAGAAAATAGGAAAAAAGATATTTTTCAATCAAAATACCAAAAAAAGGTTTTTTTCGAAATCTAGAAGGACAAAAATTCTGCCCCCCCCCCCCCATTGTCGTCCTTATTTGTGAAAAAGGAAAGAAGAAAACTGAAAATTTTATGCAATACATGCAAGTTAGTTAAGCTGGAGCTTACACCTAAGTTAGAAAGACAATGAAAACGAGGAGGTAATATTGGAATTCAGGGGCAGTAGGCCTATAGAATATAACGAAGTCACTTATTTGTCGGTAATTTTTACTTAATTTTATAGTTTTTGTTAATTTTTGACGAATTGGGACTTCCGATATAAATTTATGTATAAGGTCCATATCTAAACTAATTTTCACCTTAGTTTATTAATTAATAAAAATTGAATTAAACCAGGTTAAAAAAGTAAATTTAAGATTAAAAAATAAACATTACCCTCTAAACTAATATTCAACTCTCCTTGTTTAATTCGCGATTTTAGTTGTCATATATATAATAAAAAAAAAAAATGAAATTCAGTACTAAAAAAAACGATTGTTTTTATAATATATAAACGGCTATACTCATGTATAGGCAATCTGGTCTTAGAATGTATCTACTTCAAATTTGGAGCCTTAATGCCAAATGAAAGATTAAGTTTTTAAAATTTAATCAACTTTTTTTTTATTAAGGTAACATCAAATAAGTGCTATATGTCTAATGTTGTGCATGCTAGAGCTATGGGATTCTCTTCACTTTGCCTTTAGTCACTAGTTTCTTTCTAGCATTCTGGTAACAGAGAAACGATAATCTCGTAAAATGTTAATCTATTGTTTGATGGGTTAATAATTGGGTTTCAGGCTCTGCCCCAGGATACTGGAAATCATTCCCTTAGGTTAGAAAAAAATAGCTGTTAATTTGGATAGACAATCTTTTGGTTAGAAAAAAAAATTACATTTCCTTGCCTCTGGAAGCGCTTACTTCACTTTATCTGCAGGTATTTGTACAGGCGTGAACCCAAGGAAGGACCTCCCCCCAGTGCCTAATGATGAATTTAGCTCCATACAAAAAAAAATCCTGCATTCTTCCTGGTTGTACGGGTTCCTTTTAAGGTAATATTTCTTCCAACTCTTCCTACCTATGAAAAAGTTCCTTGCGCTGCCCGTAACTCAGCCATTTTCCTAGGTTAACTTCCGAAAGAAATTCAACTCTTAGAAAAGGGAAGAGGATTGCCCTATTCTTTTTTTGAATTTTAGCTACTGTTTTCATTTTCGTTTTACTTTCGCTCAATAGCTTAAAATTGATTATTAATTTGCTTTTCCCCTTATAGTATTACTTACGTGAAATGGACTTAAGTTCATTTTGGAACTAATGCCTAACTTTAGATTTTGTAGCTATTTAAATGGTTTTATTTCTATGCATTGTTAATGAAGTAATCCTTTGTATTGACGGAAAAGATTAGTTTTTGCCTTCTTATTCGGTACTTTCTAAACTTTGAACTACCGAGTTTCACAGTAATTATATATTCTAATTTAGCTAACTTGATTAATTATGAGGAAAACAGTACACCGCCAAATGAAAACAGGAACAAGTTTATCATTAAGTTTCCAAATTAGAAAGCGATCCGGAAAGTTTGAGACTTTCTTGAAGTATTGAACCGAAATCAAACTACTCTCGTGGCACCTTTGTTGCTAGGAAAGGGTTAAAGAAATACAAAAATACAACACTGACGTACTTTCAATGTGGTTAAATCAGTAACTTATAACATCAAACTAAAATATTTTTGCCCCCCCCCCGAGTCTATCTCAGGTCTGTGCATACCTGAGAAATGCAATTTTCTCAGGTTTTACTTATCGTTGTTACAAAATTATGAAGTTTTTAGGACAGTACCACATTTTCATCAGTGTTGCCATCCTGAACCGTGAAAATAGATAACAAAAACTAATGGATTAAATTTGACAACGCTTTTTGTCATAAAAGTTCAAACATTAACAATCTATTGAAACGAAGGATAACTACAGCTCCAAAAAAAAGCTAGACCTTCTTAAGCCGCCTGGTGCCATATTTTAAATCTTTTTGTGACAATCTTTATACATGTTTCTTTTTTTAATTTAGTGCCTGCTTTTACCAAAAACTGTACAACGGCCTCTGAAGGTGTTTTCTAAGAAAAAATTTTAATTCCCAGCTTTTGTTGATTTTTCAAGATGCATTGGGTCATGCAAGTTTCCAATTAGCCAATCCAAAAAATCAGATTTAATTTTCGATATTCTTGGTGCTTTAAATGATGGCCAAACGAGTAGCAAACCTTTAATTAATTTACTATTCTTATGCAGTGGCACAGTGCCCTGTTTTGAGTGCGCTTATCCTGTGTGAATCAGCATTGTCACCACGGCCAGTTCCTAAAGTGATACAACCGCCCTAATTTGTGTACTACACAGCGATTTTTGGTACTCAAGACAAGAAATTGACTGAAATAGTGCTAATATAGCACTTTCGTGCTACAGCTGGCAACCCTGCTGTTAATGTTGACATTATTTTAGAATCACCTTTCCCGCATAACAGACTTTAGACAAGATACATCCTGGCTCACTTCAAACGACTTCACCTTCTGATTTTGAAGTTTGAAATAAATTAACGTCTTCTCTTTCCTATTAGTTAATCTCATAACGAGTGCCTATTCAAAGCTTTAGGATGCAAAAAGGCGAGACTCCAGGTAGTCTCGCCAGATTACGTCGATAACGTTTATAAAATTACGCCTATGAAATTGATTTTAGAGCTTATTCTGTTTTACCGCGTGTTTTACTGGCGATTGTCATTTTTATTATTGGAATTTTGCGTAACATATATTTTTTCTTGTTTTTTAGATTTTACAATTACTACTACTAATACTACTAACAACTCACTGTAGCAACAAGCCGTCGGAGGCCAACACAATTATGCATGTTTCTCTTCCATCCCTCTTAGACCATTTCAAAAAGTTCTGATTTTCGTTAATTCCTTCCTTACGATCTCCCCCATCTTATTTGGGAATGACCTGCTTTTCTTTTAGCCCTATATCGGTGTCCAAAAAGGATTATCTTTGGCAATATGTCATCTTTCAATCGCGGAGCGTATCCTAGCCATCTTAGCCTTTATCTCATTATAAATCTAATCCGGGTTGCAGCGGTAGCTAGCAACCTAGTAAGTGAATCTAAAAAGCTGGATAGAACATATTTTTCGCATCGCTTATTGTTTGAAATACGGTCAGTCAGACGGGTACCCAATGAAATCCAAAGACAAATCCTCTAAAAAAAATATGAAAAATACTCCTCTGACTTTCGGAGGGCCCACGTTTCAGAACCATATTTGACCACTGTCATCTTTGTAGCTTCCAATTCCTAATCTAGGTTCGCAGACTTATCTTCTTTTTCTTCCCAACCTTTTTCAAGTTGGAAAAAACACCCTGGATCTTGGCTTTCTAATTTTAACCTCTTCATCGCATCGCATCCATCATCTTTACTAATAATACTACCAAGATAAGTGAAGCTCAGATCCATCTTCACATTTCCCCGCATTGCATTTCACCGTCATTTATTCACAGTCTTAGCGACTTAGTCTTCTTAACATTAATTTTCAACCCATTCTTGCATCCTGAAGTCCCAAAACCTCAGCAAATTCTAAGTCGAAAAAAGTTTATTTACCATTGTTTCGATGCACTCTCATGGCCTTTGCCGTGTTCCTTAGGACAGAGTCTATAAAAATGATCCACATAAATGGGGGGTAAAAAGAAACCTGGTTCAATACGAAACAAACCACTAGCCTCATTTCCTGCCGTAACCGAAGTAATGCTATTCTTACGCATAGCACTAAATGGATTTATATGATTTCAAACAGTTCGTGGTAACGAACTGCAAGTAAGGAGCGATCCGGCTCAATAGTAACCGAAACTCTAAAAAACAGAATTTTGATACTAATAGATAGCCTATATCAAAAGAACTGGACTTTTATGCTGATTTCAAAAATAAGTTTCCGTAAGTTTAGACCTACCCATCAAAGGTTACGAGCCTGGGAAAATTTGCCTTATTTTCTAAAAAAAGGAAAACACCCTCTAAAAGTCCTAGAATCTTAATGAAAATCACATCATCAGATTCAGCGTATCAGAGAACCCTGATGCAAGCTCTTATCTGCAAAAATGCGGAATTTTGTATTTTTTGCCAGAAGAAAGATCCAGATGCGTGTTTAGGCTATTTGTTTTTTTTTTCTTCTTTTTGTTCCAGGGGTGATCGTATCGACCCAGTGGTCCTAGAATATCGGAAAAGGGTTCATTCGAACGGAAAGTAAAAGTTCTAGTGCCCTTTTTAAGTGACCAAAAAGTTGGAGGGCATCTAGGCCCCCTCTCACAACACTTTTTTCTCAAAATCGTCCGATCAAAATTTTGAGATAGCTATTTCGTTCAGAATAGTTGAAAGGGCGAATAACTATGCCTTTGGAGATATCATAATCCCCCACAGCCCATGGGGAAAGATCTTTAAGTTACAGAATTTGCCCATTGTTTACGTCTAGCATTTGTTATTGGGAAGTATGCGTACATTTTTTTTTTTTTGCTGGTGGGATTTTCCACGGGGATAAGTTTCCATGGGGAGGGACGTTTCCAGGATGTGAATTTTTCATGGGAAATTTTACACTGGGGGAATTGGCCAGAATTTCTATACGAAATTCGTCAATGTCTTGCTTTCTCTTTGCCGACTCAAATTTTACGCGTGAAGATGTCAAGTATTATTATCCGGGGTAAATTTTCACTAGGATTTAATTGTCTAGAGAATAAATCCGTGGGGAGGAGGGATTTTTCCGTAAAGGTATAGCCAGATTTCCTGTCATTATCTAAAAAAAGATCAGAAATAAATTTATAAAACACAAGTTTTTTCAACTGAAATTAAGGAGTAACATTAAAACTTAAAACGAATGAAAATTATTACGTATATAAGGTAGGTTGCTCTTTCTCAACACCTCGCTCTTTACTCTTAAGTTTGAATTCTGTCCCGATTGTTTAAGAAAGACTCCTGAAACGCTATGTTCGTTTAATTAGAACAATAAGAAGTTGTTTTTAAGTACTAAAAAACTTTAGCATAAAGAAATAGGCGTTGAGAAAGAGCAACTCCCTTCATATACGTTTCTGTTCGTTTTAAGTTTTAATGTTGCTTCTTACTTTCAACTGAAAAAAAAACTGTTTTTTTTTATTATTTAATACCATACAGAGATAGGACCTTCGCTAAAGCTCTTCTTTCGGCTGCAGCAAAATCTTGCTCATAATCTATAAAACTGAGGATTAGAAGGGTCTGATGACTTAAGCACTTTTTAATTCACAGTGAAAAATTCTGGTCGATGCAGCCTCTCCCTATCTTAAAACCACACTAATCTTCTCTTAAAAGTGTATTTACAGCATCTCAAGTCAAAAAGTATCATCATACTAAGCAATTTGCTTCTTTGAGAAACTAAGCTAATACCTGCTTTCTTATAGAGGATTTTAATTAGTGTTCCTAAAATCGCTAGGAACTTCCCCCTTTTCAAAATTCATATTTATAATCTTCAGTGATTTATCTCTAACTTCATAACCACCATGTTTAAAACTCATTTAAAACACAATCAGTATCTGGGGCCTTATTATTTCTTCCCCTTTTAGTACTGTCTCTAATTCTTCCCCACAAAATAAATCTTTCATGGCTTCAAAAGCGTCACAAATTTTTTCATTCATTCCTATATCATTTCCTAAGATAGAGTGCATCCTTTAATGGGAAGAGACCGTAACCCTTTCATTCTCAGCCTTCCATGTTCAAAACCTACGTTTGATGGCGTACACTCTTGACTATATACCTATCTAAGTACACTAATGCCTGGTACTTACTTTATATCCTAACTAGCTAAATATTATATCCTGCCTTATCAGTTTTTATCATTTCTCTGCTTCTTTGAGGAATACTTAGGAGTAATGTTTATCAACAGCAGAAACTACGGCACTCCCGTACAATCCATAACACACTCGAGAAGTGAAGTTAGGTTAATCCTAATGAAATATACCAAAATATGATGAAAATATAATACCTTAGAAACAAAATTATGGGAACCACAACTTAGAATTATGTGAAGCAGGCCGCCCAGAACGCATTATATTAGATATCTAACCTAACATAACATCAGCAAAATACCAACTCTATATATTAAATATTTAATTAAAATATAGCTACGACGTAGTTTATTTCATTGAGCCTAAGCTAATTGTCTCCGAATACAGAATGGCAAGGCCTTATCCAGGGGGGGGGGGGTTGAGGAGGTTAGACCCCCCTAGAAATGTTTGCCCGACTCGAAAAAAACATAACAAAAACGGACAAAAACAAATTTTTAATGCTTATTTTTTGTAAACCTTACTTCCCCCCCCCCCGAAAAAAACCTTTTGGAGAACCCCCATCCCCGAAAAAAAATCCTGGATACGACCTTGCAGAATGGTAAACCGGTTTTTCGCTGATTCACATGAGCAAGCTTCTCGAGTGTGTTCTGGATTGTACGGGAGTACCAAAACTGCTACTACTATTACTACTAACAACTCACTGCAACACCAAGTCACCAGGAGTCAATATACCTACGCACACTCCTCCATCCCAATCTATTCAATCATTATACAGTTCAATGACGTTTCATTTACTACGCTATTATTTCCTCAAACAGTGAAATTCCTCATGGTCAACCTGCAGCGCTGTGTGCAGTCACGTGTTTTGTTAGGCAAACTCTTGAGAAGTCCACCCCGACGTTACGGTAGCAGGCTATCTACACCAGGGCATTTGCCGAGGTAGAAAACTCTTAACATATGCCTAAAACTATTTTATAAAAATGAAATAAAGCATGCTAATTGGAATAAAGTAGTTTTACTGAAAATTGAACTTCGCGATAATAAGCAAACAAAAAAAAAAATAAAGTACGAGAACTGATTCGATATTTACACTAAATATGAACGACTAGATTATGCCCAAAGCATTGAAAAATTCTGCTCTTGCTCGAAGGAAGAAAACTGCGGTTCTTTTCTTCACCTAGAAATAAAAAAAAAGTGTAAATATTATATCACATACATGAATTGCATGGATTTTGTGTCCTAATTATTCAATATACCATTGGATATTTCCTATTTCGAAAATGCTCTGAGTACCTCACATTTTATTTATTCCCAGAAATAGAGAAATTAAACTGGACCTAAAAATTCCAACATTTTTATGTTTCTTATGGAATTTTAATTGGTATTTAGTGTCGGTGGTTCTGTTTTAAGACTTTGCTTACACGGACAGGTTATTTTTCATTGTTTTATTCCAAAAGAAAAAAATTGAAATAGAATAAGAAATGAAACAGAAAAGAAAAAATAACCGAGTTATAGATAAGTCACCAAAAATGACTTCTAAGACCGAATCCACATTTAATCTAGGTCGTTTATTAAATAATCTTTACGTAATTATAACTGGCAATAAGGGTTTCTAGCAAAGTTCCATTTCAAAAATATAACTCTCATAAACTCTTCAACCAATAGAATAAAAATTAAAACTGAAATTCATAGACATTTAATATCTAATTAAGCAACCATCTTTCAGACAGAAGGCCACAAATTCAACCCCAAACCATACTTAACATCACATGAATATCATATATGCCACAAAATAATTCTTTCCCGTCATTTTTCTTCCTTGGGCGGTTTAAGTGCCGCAGTAAATAAAAGTTTCAGTCATTTAAGTCCTAAAGAATGTAATTCTGGAGAGCTGGTTCCAGATTGCAATAAACAAAAATCATATTTTTGGAACACTAATAGGGTGCCATGCTCTTTGCTCCCGACAAACTGTCTTGTTGGGAATGTACTCCTATAAAGTAGTTAACGACATTTCTTTCACCTGTTCTTTTAATTTCGAGTGTCATTAATTTTCAACTAGTGTTCTTGTGTAATGGAGAACAAAATTGCTCTTTTTTTGGAGTTGTCTTTTTTGTGTTTTCTGCGTTTTTTTTGTGTTTTGTGGAGTTGTGTAAGTAGTTATCTTTACGATTAGGGTGCCATGATTTTTGCTCTCGGCAAACTGTCTTTATGGAAATGCATTCCCATAAAATATTTTACCGCATATCTTTTACCTACTCTAGTGCCATTTCATTTTAGAGCTGGTGTTCTTGTATAGTAAAGAAGTCACTTATTAAGAACAGCATTTGTTTCTTTTATGTGCAATAATAGTGGCACGTATTTTCAGCTGAAAGGTAGTGACAAGTTCACATTCATGGCATTTATGCTTATTGCGTTTTGAAAAAGAATAACAAACATGGTTAAATTATCACCATTAAAATTTTTTTTATTCTAAAATATATAAAATTAGACTATTATCACTCTACAAATTTATTTTACAAGTAACTGTTTTTGTCTTAGAATTGACTTATTTTAATGTATATAAAATTATCACTTACAATAACGTTATCACTCTACAAATACGAGTTTAGGACTTGTATCTAAATATCACTTTAAATCACTCTAAAAATAAAAGGAATGAAAATTACCGTGAGTGTTTTCCACCCTTTAATGCAGAGATAATAAAGAACACACTTCATTTTTTCTATAAAGATGTATCAATTTAGTCCAAGTTTTTTGGCTTTAAGTAGTACTTTATCTACTACCCCCCCCCCGTAATCCAAGAAAATATTCTCATTCTCTTAAAGGTTAGGATTCATTGCAACTACGACAAAAGCAATCCACCTTGTAATATTCCAGTTCTTTAAGGAAAAAGGTCTTTAAGGAAATTGAAGAGTTTCTAACTAGGAAGTAAATTAGGTTCCAAAGGCTAATTGAAAAGTCAAGTTTCCTCTAAGTTTAGGATTTTTCACGCAATATGGAGGAACGGCAATTTCCTTGAATTTTATCATTTTAATCAGCAAAAAAAAAGGAGAAGAAAGAGGCTTGATGAGGAACATTAAAGTTCGAGCCAAGATTGTAAAGTAGGTTTTAGAATTAGCATACAAAAAGATCAAGGACAAAGCAAAATGAAAAATACATGTAGGCTAATCATTTTGTCGATGGAAATTTGCTAAAATAGAAAGCTAAATTCAGCGTCAAATTTGTCCAACTTCAATTTTTCAGCTTGAGAATCTCAACTGGTAATTTCAAAGACAATGTGTTGAACTTGTTTACAGATCCCCTGGTCCCCTGTTGGTCTACCGGGCGCCAATTCATGACAATATAGGAGGAGGGTGCAATGACTTTCTATTTCTTACTGAATATACACACACAAATTTTTTTTTTGGAAATCGGGGGGGTTAAGGATTTTCTGTTTTGCTTCTCGATTGTTTTAAGTAAAAATAAGGAAATTTTTTATATTCTTTTAAATCTACGGGGTACAGGGACAATTCACACTTCCCCCTAATTATCACAACGTGTTGGACTATTTACTATATGCTAAGGAATTGTGCACTCAACCGTTTTGTGAGCAGTCTAGATATGGATGTACGAATCTCAAACTGAAGGTATGCTATGAGGTACAATAGGCAGGGTTCTAAGCATAAAATCGTGCATATTTGTTAAAGAAATAACGTAATGCACTCAATCAAAATAGATCCATCTAAAATCCTAGCAATATTGCAATGAGGACAATCTTAATGGACACACACACATTTAACCTTCAGAGACAGGAATCAAATAACTATCGTGGGGCGGGATCAAATTTACAGGAACGGTGTTTTTGGGGTCTCATGTTTCTCTTGTGTTTAGTCAATTTTTAGTGCAATTCCAAGTTCGGGACCTCTAACCCCCGATCCTTAAATATTTTATGTTCTATGGGGAGGGGCAAAGTAGTAAAAAGTCCAGTCTTTTTAACGATGTTTTTCTTTAACGGTGGATCATTCCGACAAATCTCAGAGAGAATTCTCGCATCCCCCTCCGCCGTGAGCAGATAAGTTTCATTCTAAATTAGTCTTACATCAGAAGGGACTACTGAGGCAAAAACAGCTACATGACTAGAAGCCCTTTTTATGCAAGATTTACAACTGAGCTCTTTATACGTCATCTAATAACCATAACACTAACCATTTGACTCATTACTTTGAAGCTAAATGGCTCAGTTTGATAGGTAGACAAATTACTAAACCACGATTTGCTCAGATAGCCAGGTAATTGTCTGTAAGTGATCTAAATTGTAGTTTTACGCCAAGATCTGACATTCCGATTGTAAAGAATTTTCTATTTGGGACGAATAAACTACTTACAGCAGATGGGCAATTTTATTCTTGAATGACATACCTGATCTAGAGATCTGTAATTAAAATCCAATAAAAGCTTTAAGATGTTTTGTTAGTCAAAATCAAAATGATACTTTTTGTTTAAAGAAATTAATGCTTAAAAATTTCCGTTAGAAACGTGTTTCTAACACGGAGTGCACCACACTAGAGGGCTAGTAGGCTACCAGTCCAAAAAAGTTAATGAATTTCTAAGCTTTCTTGGGGACCTGAGTGTTAACATTTTAAATACATGAAGTGAGTTGATAATTAATTGCAGAAAGAATGAACATATGAATTGGAGAACAGCAAATACCAGAAAAAGATCACCACACAAAAATTTTAAACATTCTTTTTTATACAAGCAATTGAACTACTTCATGTTATGCTAGAAGATATTTTAATTGGAAACCAAAGATGGAGCACGCCATCCATTGTGGGAACATGGCAATTTGACAATCTATTAAGCAAATTCATACATTCTTCTTATAATTCAGAGTTCAAATCTTTAAGAAAAATTTCAGTCAAATATTTTATGAGTCTAATCAAGCTTGAACTTCATTTACGTCATTGCGATTTTACCGAGAGAAGTTAAAAAAAAAACACCAGGCTTACTTCCGATTATGCAATTTTTAAGAAAAAATTGGCTTGCATTTTCAAATATTTGTTCTATTTTTAAATACAACCTAGTAAAACAGTAAACAATAAAATTAATATTTGCAATTATAGCCGATTTTTCATTTATAGATGGGAAGCACAAAAATTTGGGATGGCCAGTACAAGTATGAGGGCTGCAAGGGAGTATAATATCCCCTAGAACAAAGAAGACAAAAGCACCTTATTTTGAGACCTAGTTCCCAGTGTATATGCTCAACTCCCCCTCCTTATCTTCGGTTATATTTAAAACATGTTCGTTTCCATTTCAAGGTATTACTACAGCCCTGATATTCGTTTGATTTATTACCATCATATTCCTTCTTTCAAAAATTTCCCCCTCCCTCCTGGAATTTGACCCCTGGTTAAATTTCTTGGCGGCAAAAAAAAAAAAAAATTCGAGCAGGAGACAGTAATCAGAGGAGTTGACGTCAATCTATGCGTAACCCTACCCAACAGGATACAGAAGTAAAAAATGTCCAAACAATCCAATTTGCAGAACTTAACAAGGTAATAAACACAACTAGGGGTTTAGTAGGCAACTATTAAACCCCAAACTGTTTCAGTTTGGTTGACCCACCTGTATTTTTACCAATAATTGGCGACACTTCAATACGGATTTGGTTTCGCAAGGGAAGGACCATGCTCACAAATGCATTTATTTCGATTGAAGATATTTCATTGCTTTTTATCGTTTCTGTCGTTGTGCAAAAGTCTCATTGTCCAATCGAAATATTTGTTTTTTTTTGTGTCTTACTGCTTTTGAAAAGTTACTCAACCTCTTTCTCTTTGTTTCTTATTTAACGCCAAGGATAAAAATGCAACGTGTCTTTTTTGTGAATTTGTGGTTTACTTCATTTGTGAATTTAAATAAAAGTTCATTTGTGAATTTTAACAATAAATTTGACTTATACAAATGCAAACCGATTTTAATAGGTTAACCGTGAGCAAGCGAAAAGTTACTCAACCTCTTTCTCTTTATTTCTTATTTAACGCAAAGGATAAAAATGCAATGTGTCTTTTTTGTGAATTTGTGGTTTACTTGATTAATGAATTTTAACAATAAATTTGACTCAAAACAACTTCAAACCAATTTTAATAGGTTAACCATGAGCAAGCGAAAAGTTACTCAACCTCTTTCTCTTTATTTCTTATTTAACGCAAAGGATAAAAATGCAATGTGTCTTTTTTGTGAATTTGTGGTTTACTTCATTTGTGAATTTAAATAAAAGTTCATTTGTGAATTCTAACAATAAATTTGACTAACACAAATGCAAACCGATTTTAATATTTTAACCATGCGAACGAACTAAACGAGCAAGCGAACTAAACCAGTCGTTCTAATTCTCTAGTTAAACAATACGTTATTTTGATAATTTTCTTTGAATTATATATTTATTTTTCGAGGATAGACTATATTTATAATGAACCATTTGAAACAAAACATTCAATTACATAGGCCTATAATAAATTGATTATAAACTTTAATTATTGGTTCAAACCACCGTATGTAAAATTTAAGTATAGGTTTGCTTAGGCTACATATGAGCAAATCTGTTCTCTTGTTACACACAGCCCAACATAGTAAACAGTAGAAACTAGAGACAGACAGTTACGAGAAAAGGTGACAATGTGCAATACATATTTGTTTGATAACCGGATACGCAGTAAACATACTATCACTGCATAATTTATTTCAAGAATGTCAACAATTAACAGAACAAATCTAAAAAAGGAATCTCCCGAAAGGAACAGTCCCCAAAAAGGAAGTCTAACTTTTGAGCAAACAATAATAACAGTTTTATGGGAACTCAAATAAATTGCCTCCCCCGCATCGTAAAGTGCTCGTGCCGGGTAGTGTTGCAAAAAGGGGCGATTTGCACCACTTGAGACACTTGATTTAGGAGTTTGCACATTGAACTCTTCTTATCCTCACATTTCTCAAACTGACTTTGTCTGGCAAACCATGTATTTAGTGCCTTTTCGCTCGAGAAATGGTGCTTAAGGCCAAGATGTATCCGAATGGGCTATCGGGCTTCCCTCTCCACAAAATTTGTGTCCGATTCGTAACAATTATCAAAAAACCTTTAAACTAAAAGCTAATGTGTTTAGTATACCCCCCCTCCCTAGCGACAATACCCCTCCCCAAACAAAAATAATAGACACATCGTTGCTTTCAATACATTTTCACTTATATGGCTGCTCTATCTTATGCCGAACACTGATACCGGGTTTTATACCGAACACTGACACCGGGGTTTATGCCGAACACTGATACCGGAACACTGAACACTGATGCCGAACACTGATATTGGGTTTATGGATGCACGTACATGAGGCATTCAAATTTTCAAGTTAGTTGTGTTATCAATTAGTTTGGTCGTTAATTTTGCAATGTTAATATTTAGATGTTCACAAAGTTTACCCACAATCAGAAATCATGTACACAGGCGGTGCGTGCCAAGCGTGGCAGAAGTGTGCGGCACACGCGGCATTCCAAGATGTACTCTAGGTCGTGAGAAGGGGCCAGCCCCTTGGATTTTCGTTCAACAAGTTCATTCACTGAGTTCGTTTTTCAGTTCAGTTTATTTCAATAGTGCTTAATTTGTATGGGGAACAAGCGTATTCGTATAATTGTTTCGATTCATGTAAATTAATGTGTTAACTAAACTATAATCTATTCATTTTCATAACGATCAGTTAGTCAGTAATCGTTTTAAAGGACATAACTTATCATTGAGATTGTTGTACAACGTTAGTCAATATTGACTATTCACTGATTCCATTCAATTTGTTCACCGAGTCTGTATTTTAGTTCAGTTCGTTTAATAACGTTTATTTCCCACATTCAACACAGAAACTCGTGAAAATGAATGTATAAATACATTTAAATTAATCATAATCATTTCACTTGGTTTTAAATGTATCTAAGTGTGCTTGCTTGATTTGTTCGACATTCGTTTTTAGTAAACGTTATCAATTTCGTCCAACTCATTCACTGGGCTTGTTTTTGAGTTCAATTTGTTTGAGTTAACGTTCAGTTCCTACACTTAACGTATAGATTTGTATAAATTAATGTATAAATTCGAATAAATTAGCTACAATCAGACTATTTAAAAGCCGTTCTAATCGTAAACAATTGTTTAAGCGATACAGTTTATCTATGAAATTGTCTATTGTTTTGGTCAACATCAATTTTTGGTTCTCATTTTACTTGTTTTAACTATCATTCACTAATTGATTGATTTCGTTCATGCACTTTCTATTTACTGATCATTTAAGCTATTCGTTTTAGCTCTTTCAGTGTTTTGTTTTAATTCTTTTCATAAAGCACTGCCCGTGAGCTTTTCTTTCTTGAAATATAGTTGATTTCTTATTGTATCAAACATACGATTTCTTATCATATCGTTGATTTCTAGGATGGATGGATTGATGATAGACTATCTATCAACAATTGGAATGCCATCTTTTTTAACAATCCTAAAAAAAGGCTTATGCCAGAACAGACACTATTGCATCCCTTAATATCAAGTTCAAATCCTCTTTTGTAGAGCTCTTACTCAATGCAAGTATTTTTAGTAATTAACTCTCAGTGAAATATTGGCTAATACACAAACTTTTTCTTGCTTTAATTGTTTCCAACAATAAATCACGTGGATTCAACAGATTAGTGAAATGATGATGACTTTGATTAAGATATACAAAGTGACATGAAACACATAATTGTATTAATGCTCTGGATAATGAAGTTTGCTTTTGGGTGAATAGAAAAATGTAATATTGTATGTGTATTTCATGATGGATAAATAGTATCTTATCTTTAAGTACCATGGACAGTGAAAATGAATTCTGACTGTGTGAATTGGTTATGTAGCCTCAAACAGGAGCGCCAATTCCCTAATAAATGTAAGGGGGAATTTTACAATGAACATATAAAAAAGGTATTTCATAAAACCTAGGGGAGGGGTAATTATTTTGTGAGGGGTTGTCTACTTTTCGCCACTTGGTGTATATCTAAAAGTGTCATATGTGCCACGCACGGCCAAGTGTGGCACAGAAAATCTTGGCAAAGCCCTCAAAAAGCTTGGCATAGGCAATAAAACGCTTGGCACATTTCGGTTCTGCATGGCACGCTTTCGCTACGCTTGGCAGGCACCACCTGGTATAAGTGAGTTCTGAAGGACGGCGACATATCGATTACAGAATTTGAATATTTTTTTTATTAACATATAATGATTTTTACAGAAATGCTCAATCATACGAAAACATTTTCCTTTTTTCAGAGACTAACGAAGACAAAAAGAGAGATTACAGTTCTATACTTTCGTGTTAAAGTGTTTTCATTGCATTGATTTATTTTTGTGTTATTAATTGTCAACGTTTTTGACTCACTCACATTATTTCTTAAGCGTAAGTCAGCCCCATTTTTTTATTATTATTTTTTTTTATTATTATTGCAGAATTTGAATATTTTTTTTTGCGAACATATAATGATTTTTACAGGAATTCTCAACCATACGAAAACAATTTCCTTTTTTCAGATACTAATGAAGATAAAAAGAGGGATTACAGTTCTGTACTTCCCTGTTAAAAATTGTTTTCATTGCATTGGTTTATTTTTGTGTTATTAATCGTCAAAGTTTTTTACTTACTCACATTTTTTCCTAAGCGCAAGTCAGCCCCATTTTTTTATATTTTTTTTTTATACCCGTTGTGCTGTGTCAAATCGAGAGCCAGTAAAAAGAACACACAACCTGATTGGTTCTTTTATCTGAAATGTCTGGCCAGTGAAAAGAATGAAACATTTTTAGTTAAAGCGTTTTTACATGTAGACTATCAGTTTGTCTATGGGGACACCCTGACCAACCGAGCTTCTTATTGAGTTTTAAGGTGACCACACCCTAAAATGTAAACTGTATGTTTAACTTTATAATTAAGCTGTAGTGAGTATGCAAAGAGTGTTCCTAGAGCTTGAAAGACCAGCCTATGATAACTATCTATCGAATTGTTTCACCAGCTCCCATGGTCATTAATTTTTTTCTTCTGAAACTAGCCTCCTACTTATGTTGGAACCATTTTTACAACTTGGACCTTAATTACAAGGTATAGGCTTTTGTAAGAGCGTCTCAAACATTTATTTTAAGATAGTATCACATTACAGATTATCTATTTTCTTAAGTAATGGTGGTTCTTTTCTTGTTCTTACAAGCTTATCGATAACGGATTTGTACTTTCCATATAGTAAAAGCTAATGCTTGTTTCTTAAATTTCTTAGTCTTCCTTTCGATAGCGCGATATACCAATTAGCACATTTTAAGAGTGCAGTTATATCTAAGGTTCTTTATTTATGACTAAGGTTCTCAGCTTACTGTGTTGCAAAGAAGCAGAATTTAAAAGTAATAAAATATGCCTTCACACAGGAGATGGTAAGACGGATAATATGAACACAAATAAGAGTTTAGTGGCATATGCCTTTTTTCATCAATTTTTTACCTGTTTTGGTAAAGCGTGACTTTTACCGCTCATGCACAGGGCAATTGTCAATGGATAAAAAGTGTGGAACTTACGTGTTCTAGTGACTACACCAAAGATCTGAAGCTAGGTTATCCTAATGAAATATACCAAAATGTGATGAAACTATAATACTTTAGTAACAAAATTATATGAACTACAAAAGAGAATTATGGAAAGCGAGCCACCCAGAACGCAGTATATTAAATACCTAACCTAATCTAACCAACTCTACATATTAAGTATTTGATTAAAATATACCTGTATAGTAGTTTCTATCTCTGAGACTAAGCTAATTATCTCCGAATGTAGACAGAGAAACCGATTTTTACTCAGATCAAGAACTTGAGTGTGGTCGCTATAACACGTAAGTTCCAAAGATATTTTTCCGATATCTTAAGAACGGAAGAGTGTATTGATGTGTATTTGCTTTAAACAAAACAGGTATCAGTTGAAATGTTTAAAAAGATAACTAAATAGAATTAATCATATAAACACAATTAAATAAATGAGTAATATATAAAGAATGACATAATGGAGCATTGTATAATGAATAACAAAATAGATAAATAAAAAAGAGAACCAGGGTAGGAGGGCGGGCGTGGGCTGGGATATTGTAGGATTATTCTATTGCTTGACCGATTTATGGGATATTTTTGCATGGTATATAAGTGAAAATATTAAAATACATTCTATAAACTCAATAATAAAAAATAAATAATATAACGATTAAATAAAATAATAAAAAAAATGAGAACTTAAAATGAACAAACACTATTCCGTATTTTATTGGCACCACACCCTTCCTGTACGCTAAAAATTGACTTCCTCCCCAATGCTTTAAGAATGACTAGTCTTGTACAGGGGCAATTAGACGAGAATAAAAATTACTGATGTGTGAATAGAGTAAAAATTAATGAAACGTTAAAAATTTATTGATGTGAATTTAAACAATACGATGTTCAGCTCAAACGTTTTAAAAGGCAATCGGCTGCACTTTTATTACACTCACAAATGCTTTCAGCACATAACTATAAAACTTTAATGTAAAGAGCAAGGATTTTAAAAAGGGAGCCCCCCCCTTCATATGCGGAATAATTTCTGTTCGTTTTAAATTTTGATGTCGCTCTTTACTTTCGTTTGAAAATAATTTTTTCATTAGATTAAAATTCCTAGACTTAAAGCTTGCCCCCAAAGATATATTTTGAGGGCGCTCGTGATTAAAATATGAAATGTGGAATATGAGAGAAGCATAAGAATTGCAAGAGTTTCTATGGCTGAAATGGGATACATTTCCAAATTATCCAGGCTCCTTACATATCCAGAATGGAAATTCTTAATTTTGAATTTGTCTTTAAACTGAAGCGTAAATTTCAAATAAGAAAAGAAGGAAAGGAGTTCTAAAAGCAGATTATAGGATGAGGAAAAAGGTCGAAGAGTGTATTTAGTGTAAGAATATTATTCAAGAGGAGATTCGGGAAGAGAAAGATGAGTGTCAAGAAATTTCACTCTAGGTCAGATAATATAAGGGTATGCATACCTTGGATACGGAAAGTAAAACTGCACTGTCAAAGACACAGATTAAACGAACATTTTTGAAAAAGTGGTTCTGAACATCTATGCACACTAAGGATGATAGAAGAATGCCTCTACACGGTCCGATTGAACTGGGCACAGGAAAGCTTAAAATGTAGGCCTACAAAGGAATTATCTGACGCATACTACTTCGACCCAAGGGAAATTATTCTGACCCTACCTTTCCCCTGTCTAAAGGCCACAGTTATCTGAACTTATGACTCAGTTGTATGTAAGGTGGTTTTAGGGTGGTTCAGTATACGGTTGTATGTAGGATAAAGTGGTTTTAGAGGTTCAGCTTAATGATTCACTAGTGACTTCCTTTTATCCTTGATCAGAAGAGAAATTTTCCAATTGTTTCTCTCAACCTATATGCGTATTGTGTTTATTTTAGTATAAATTTTTAACAATTCAAGTTCAGACACAGACAGTAGTCTACTGCTACCAGGTTAGTCTTGCTTGCGCCAATAGGGTGAAAAAAATTGTCTAATTAAAATCCAAAACAAAAATGCGTTAACAGTTAGCTCAATTATATAAAACATTGTAGAAACTTCCTAGTTTGGGCTAATTAAATTTGCCATTTGAGCACATTAATTTTGCGATTTAGGCCAGTACAATCGAAGAAAATTTGGCAACCGTGACTAATTTTTGCTTGTTTTTATACTCATTCTGGTCTTTCTTAAAGGCGAAGATCAGCTGTTCCATGATTAGTAGGCCGCTCTGTGAAACTTGAGTCTAAACATTAATTGACCATAAAAATTCTAAAATGTGCCGACTACGAATGGCAACAAGACGAACGTCAAGATGATTTTAAAATTTCCAGAAAAAAATCTCCAGACACTGGTACAGCCTATTTACAAGATAAAATTTCGTGCCAATTAAAATTTCCAAATGGTAATGATGTAAGATAATAGGTCTACACCGAAATGGAATATTTTCTAGACCTTTGAACGGTTTCGTGTCCATTAAAAATGTAAACAAAAATATTTTTAAAGACAATTTTTCAACTTTTTGATAAAAAAAAAAAAAAAATACCACGGGAAATGGAATTTGAAAACTGATAGAAAATTGTAAAATGAAATGTTAAACAGGCTTTAAATAATAAAATTACAAGTTGCAGCAAATATTTGCCAAAAATTTGATATATGCATATAAACGGTTATTGAATAGTACCTTTGCTGGACAAGACTCAGAATGCCCTCAGTCAGCCTTTGATACTTTTGGATGAAATAGTCAAAATAAAACGAAGAAAAATAAATCCGAAAAAAAACATGACAGCAAATTTGAAGGATTTGATTACAGAGAGTTCACAGATAATAAAATAAGAAAATATATGAGTGAAACTGACGTTAGATGCGGGGGAGGGGAATCAATTAATACATTTTACACTGCGATGTCAATCCCTGAAAATCCACAGGTAAGAAATGCGTATCATTTTCTTATTTGATTGAATATATGTCGACTATTTTTGACTATATGCGAGGGAGCGCAGACTTCCTGCTACCTGAAGTACATCTCCGAACACCCTGTATCCCACGCGATTCCGCCACGTTTGGCACAGTTCCCAAAACGCTTTGCACACTCCCAAAACATATAGCATTGTTCCGCCGTGCTTAGCATCCGCCACTTGGTGTATATGATTCCGGAGAAGAGCGACCTCTCGACTATATGTTGAAAAGATAAATAAATTGATCAAGATTTAAATTATATTTAAAGTAATTACGACTAATAAATCTATGAGCACGTTACACTAAAACCGTTTACCCGAGAAACATATTCATATAGCCTATGTTTGAATGTACAGCTATGAGAACGCTCAATTAAATACGTCGTGGGAATAAACAAAGCATAAGTTTTTAATTTTTATTTAGGAATTAGATTTTTCCATATGCCACACGTGGAAAAAACAATAAATTTTAGTCATTAGTCAACATCACTAATACTGCATCTAGAATAGACCTAATCCGCAAACACGTTCCTGTGTATGTTCTTAATGTAGAGGTTTTTAACATGTTCATGTAGGCTACCGATTTACATAACTTAAAAATCAGAATTGTTTAAGAAAAAAAATTGCAAGAAGTGCATACACTGTAAAAAATAAATTGAATTTCCAAATATTTTTTTTTGCTGGAATTTAAACCTTTCAA
Source organism: Artemia sp. Qi Xiang Cuo (assembly GCF_049724085.1). Classification (NCBI taxonomy): domain Eukaryota; kingdom Metazoa; phylum Arthropoda; class Branchiopoda; order Anostraca; family Artemiidae; genus Artemia; species Artemia sp. Qi Xiang Cuo. Next base: position 15,069,597 of record NC_142795.1, read on the forward strand.
AACAAAATCCAACAAATTATTGTCCTCCAGCTGTTGAAATTTAAATTTTTTGTTTATAAGCATTACAAACAATTCTAGTTGAATCTTAAACAATTTTCTTTTTACAGTGTAGTTTATGTTTGTGATATGTCATTGAAATGACTATTCGGTACCGTACTACGAAATGTACGTAATGAAATGTACCAAAATATGATGCAAATATAATACTTTAGTAACAAAAATATGAATTAAACATCTAATTAAATATACCTGCATAGTACTTTATCTCGCTCTGGCTAAGCTGATTATCTCCAAGTGGACACAGAAAACCAGTTTCATTATAGATCAAGAACAAAGTTTGGTCGCTATAATACGTAAGTGCCGACTATTCTACAGCTATTGGATATGAATAAATAATAAAAAATCAGTCATTTATAACACTGTATCAAAAATTTGATCGGATCATCTTACAAATTAGATGCAAAACGGATAACAAACATATGACGTTGGCGGCTTAAGGTATATCCATAGATACCTCAGATACTAGACACGTACGAAAAAAAGGCATTGGGAAGACCCAGGGCCGTCACATATGGGTTGGACAGGAGAAGGGGGACGCCCCTCAATGTTTTGGTCACTCGGTAAAAAAAATAAGTAGGTAAAATTGTGAAGCGAAGCGCCATGATAATTCAGGCGCCGCTAAAATTCTTTGTTCGGTTAAATGAAGGCCACGAAAATACTGACGTGTCATCTACAGAAAGTTCGAACTTGGTCGGTAAACGCAGCAGTTTTGCCGACTCCTGCCGTGAGTTTACAGATGGTGCCACAATTTTCCATTTGGTTAAATAAAGTTCATTAAAATAGTGACATGATATGTACCAGAACCCGAATCATTGTCGGTAAATGCAGCGGTTTTACCGACTCGTTCAGCGAATTTATGTACTGTATTCGAAACGAACATTATGCTAATTATTGACAAAAAACAGTCAGTAAAATCCCTTGCCCCCCCCCCCCCCCAAATGGCTAGTAACGACCCTGGGAAAGCCACCCCAAACTCTCACCACATTTATGACTTTTCCAACATTTTTTCAATGCTTGTCATGTAATTCGTCTGTCTTTTACAATTCTTTTCATTTCCCAGCTCTGTTCGATATTAAGTCGCGCCTATATGCCTGATGACAACAAACACACGGCACTTGTATAGTTTTTAACTCACTCACAGGTGATTAAGGATTTTAATCGCCCATAAAGGAACTGTTAAGGTGTATTTGAGTGCTAACTAGTTATTTTTTTCTATTTAATTAAACTGTTCATATAGTTTTATCAGCGTTTGGCCTCAGGTTACATTATTAGTTTACCTTTCCGCATATGACAAATTCTCAAAAAACAGGCAATTTTTTCAAACTCTTTTTTTGACCTATAAAAGTAAAGAGAACAGATATTTTTATTTAGGCTTTAATAATTAACCTGAGGATCTTTCTGAGTAGCAGTATACAGCGAAAGCAATCTTTCTTGGAGATGAACTTAGATACCCTTTACTAAAACCCGCCCATACTTTATAGGTACAATGTCCCACTGGCAGCACAAACGATACCATTTTCTCAAAATTTAGCAAATGAAGTTTTCTTGATTTAAATAAAAAGTTAGATTTTATATAAAAGATGATAAACTTCGGTACTTGTGTAGAATCCGGTAAGTAGGCTACAAGAGAAGTGACGTTTCGCTATAGCTAATGAAATAAAACAAAGTAGGCTGAAAATATAATAGTTTATGAACACAATTGGGCTATATATTTGCACATTAGGGGGGGGGGGATAAGGTAAAGCATAGCATATATTAAATACGTAATCTAACCTAACCTAGGTACCTTTTATTACCCCTAAACCCCCAAAAAACTAAAGTTTAAATATAGTTCGAGGAGTGAGAAACCCTTTGCTTATGCAGCATCTAGGCAGTACCCGGTAAAATGCCAATCTGTTCTCGCAATACAATTCCTTATACTTACCGTATTCTACAAAAGAACCTAAACTTCTTATGTTAATGCTAAAGTGAGGTTTATTAATTTTTTGTGTGCATCCCTTCTTGTGTTATATTAAATCCATAATTCTCATAAAATAAATTTGATATTCGAATTCTATTTATTTTCGTTGGTTCTCAGTGATTTTTATTTTTATCTCGCCATTAATGTAAATTTACTATGGCTGCAAAATTTCAAGGCTTGCAGACGAATATTTTGTCATACATAACCGCAACAAGGTCCTTGTTCATAAGAATATATAAGTATAATATTTTTGAATGTTTCAGAATTGAATGTAAAAAATGCACCAAATTAACTGTTCATTGTGATTGTGAGCTATGATTAAGAATTTATGTTCTCTGGTTTCTCACGGTCACCCGAGCGCCATACCACACAGCATATTCATCCAAACTTAAACCCCAAATTTTGATATATTGACCCGAACAAAGCGTAACCTGTACTTAGTGGGAAAAAGGCAGACATAGGCCATTTTGGGCTTCATCCCAATCAACAGTTTGAATGCTTCGTTTTATTCAAAGACTTAATTATCATAAAGATTTGGAATCTCTCTCTTTGAAAATTTTCTTCTGGCAGACATGAAGAATGCAAACAAAATTTGTGAAAATTTAAGCTCTTGTGCAGGCAAATTTAATAAACAGTAGATTAATTGATGATATTGAAATACTCTTTTACATTAATGTACCAGGGCCAGTGAAAATAAGATTTTATGGTTTAAATTGCATAGGCCTAAGTGAAAACTTAGCCGACTATATATATATATAAATATATATATATATATATATGTATATCTTCAGGGAAAAGAGCAAATTCAAGATTTAATGAAAAAGACCTCAATATGCACCTTTGCAGTTCGGGGGCGAATCACCAGCAATTTATTGGGGGAGGGGGCAAGAGGGGTCCATATCTGGATAGTCAAGGGGCATGAGATACATAATATATTTTACTCCACATTATTGAGGGGCAACTGCCCCCCCCCCTACGAACGACGCCCTTAATGCAGTTTTTAGTAGTAGCAGGTGCCAAGTTTTAAAAAAACGAGGGTAAAAAATTGCAAAAAGTAAACTAAAAACATGCTTCATCCAACAGCTCAAGAAAATGCAACTTTCATTTGCATGTGTAGTTGTCTTAGCAATCAATTGTCAACAGCTAGTTAGTATTTGCATTTTTATGAACCACAAGTGTTGTCAAATTAAGTGTTGTAATTAATTTTCCTTTTTTAATTTCACCGCTCAAAGTGACAACACTGACGAAAATACTGTAGGCCTACAACCGTGCCTTAAAACTTCATAATTCTGAAATAACAAAAAAAAATAAAACTTCGAAAATAACCGTTTGCATGTATGAACGGCCCACAAAAGACGGATCCAGGACCAGAATGTTTTTAGCCTATTTTGATGTCTTTCAAACAGTTCCTGGTAACGAACTGGAAGTAAGGAGCGACCCGGCTCAATAGTAACCGAAACTCTAAAAAAAGAGATTTTGATACCCATAGATGCATCAAAAGAATCAGATTTTAATGCTGATTTTAAATATATAAGTTTCATCAAGTTTAATTCTACCCATCAAAAGTTACGTGCCTGAGAAAATTTGGCTGATTTTCGAAAAAAGGGGGGAAAGACTCCCTAAAAGTTATAGAGCCTTAATGAATATCAAACCATCAGATTCAGCGTATCAGAGAACCCTAATGTAGAGGGTTTAAGCTCCTATCTGCAAAAATATGGAATTTTGTATTTTTTGCCTGAAGAAAGATCACGGATGCGTGTTTATTTGTTTGTTTTTGTTTTTTTCTCCAAGGGTGATCGTATCGTATCGACCCACTGGTCCTAGAATATCGTGGGAGGGCTCTTTGGAACGGAAATTAAAAGTTCTAATGCCCTTTTTAAGTGAACAAATAAATGGAGGGCAACTAGGCCCCCTCCCACGTTCATTGATCTTTCCATGGATTATGGAATTATGTGGAGGATAATGTGGGAGGATCTTTCCATGGAGGAAGTTTTCATGGGTGAAGGGAAATTGCTATGAAGAGGGTGCCGGATTTCCCAGCATTATTTAAAAAAAAAGTTCAGAAATTAAATATAAAAAAAAACAAGTTTTTCAACTGGAAGTAAGGAGCAACATCAAAACTTAAAAAGAAACAGAAAATATTACGTATATGATTGGGTCCGCCCCATAGTCAATACCTCGCTTTCTTAGCCAAAGAATTTTTTGATTGCCTTCATAATAGCTATTCATTCTAATTAACGGTCTTTGTGATTAAGGGTCATTTTTAAAGAATCGCAACAAAATTTGAACTCTAGCGTGAAGAGCGAGGTATTGACTAGGGGGCGAACCCCCTAATATACGTATTAAAAATATATGAACATAGAAGTTCGTTACGTAAGTTAATTCGTAAGTTCCGTAAATTTCTTACTAACAAAAGCGTTCGTAAATAAAATTAAACAACTTTCGAGAAAGCCATTTAACCGAATAAAAGTAAAATTAATATACAAATTTTGTTTTAATTATTCATGTACGGTGAGCCAAAATCAAAACCTGCATTAATTCAAAAACGTTCCACAAATGAAATAAAAAAAACAAGTTTTTTTAACTGAAAGTAAGAAGCGGCGTTAAAACTTAAAAAGAACATAAATTATTTCGTATATGAAAGAACTGTCCCCTCCTCAACGCCTCACTCTTTACGCTAAAGTTTGACTTTATCACAACTCGATTTTTTTAAACAATAAAAAAATTTTTGCGTAAAGAGTGAGGCGTTGAGGAGGGGACAGCCCCTTTCATATAGGGAATAATTTCTGTTCGTTATTTAATATTTCTTTAATTATAATTTCTTTAATAAATAAATTCTGTTAAATAAATAATTTTTTATTTAATATTTCTTTGCGAAGCTCCCATGCTCGTAAACTCCTTAAACAAAAGATTTGTTGATGATATTAATAATAAATAGCATTCTCTTACTAAAGAAATATAGAATTATGAAGGTTCTTCGTAGCCTAGTCAATAGCTTGTTCACTGAGATAACAAAATAAATTCAGCACCACGAAACAGTAGCCTATTTGAAGAAAAAAAAAACTGATCTATGGAGCCAAACACGTTCAGTGGCACAATTTTCAAGCAGGAGGGGGGGAGGCAAATTTAGATGCAACACCTGATTGAATTACATGGTAAATATAAAAACTGTACAGAAATCGTAACAAGCTTAAGACTAGGGGTTGAAATTCGAATACGCAAAGTTCGTATTCGAATTTCAAGGAACAATAAAATGAGTTTGCACTAGATAGTGTCAAAGAGACTAGTACACAAAAGCAGATTCCGGTTCACACGTTGGAGGCGCACAAAAGAGGTGCAAAACCGTCGTCACTATGATGGACAGTGATCACCCTCTTAGAAATTACTTAAGAACATATGAACGCAACAATTAAAGTTAGAAAGAAAAGAGGTATAATACGATTTAAATCAAGAATATAATATACAACAATATACTATAATAATATACAACCAATGAGAACGCAAAATTCACCTTCGAGTAATGAGGAATGTCGGTCGTGTGTTTTCCTGAAATTTTGGCCAGGATAATAATGAATTTGGCTTTTTATTACATAACTGCAGAAAAAGCAAAGATTCTTGCCAGAATTTTTTACTTAAGACAAGTATTTTAGATTTCAGGAGATTAGTAACTGACAAGAGAAAACAAGCGATAGAAGAAGTAGGCCATTCAACAATTTTCATCAACTAAATCAGTTTTACCCATATTGCAGCTATCATTAGTATGAATCACTTTATCCTTCTTACTGTGTCACAACTTCCTCAGTTTTTAGCTCTAGTAAAACTCAAATTTAACGTTTTCAGAGAAAGAACAGACTAAACCTTCACACGGGTTAGCCAACCATAAGTTTTCCACAACTTGCTTGAACAGCATTTCATAACCTAGTATAACCTTTTAGCATTTCATAACCTTTTAAGACTCATTCACGATGAGATTTTACTAACACTGAGACGTAACTAGTGCTAATTAGGGCCGATCACAAAATTCTATGAAAAATATGATTGGCTTAATAAGTATTAGTAAAATTTCGGTACTGTTTTAGTAGCCGGGCAACAAGCGAAATACTGTATATTGAACATGATAAAAGAAACTAGTCAAGCAGGTTCTTTCAACGGAGAATTCCTATACCGAGCATTGCACAGGGGTTTCTTACTCCGTTTACAATATTCAAACTTTCGTTTTTTGGGGTTGAAGGGGCAAATAAAGATACCTAGGTTAGGTTAGGTTACGTATTTAATATATGCAATACTTTACCTTTTCCACCCCCACCCCCCCTAATTTGCAAATAAAAAGCCTAATTTTGTTCATAAACTATTATATATCTATCATGCTTTGTTTTATTTCATTACCATTAACCAAACTTCACTTCTCGCGTGTTGCCCGGCTACTAAAACACTACCAAAATTTATGGGCCTTGACATCTGTAAACAGACATTATCTGTTCTGTAATGCTTCTGAACGAAGTAAGCGCTTTTATATTATTTGTTGAGGGCAACTGCCCTTCCCAGACGTCACTTCCCCCTCCCCCCAAACCCACAGTCCCCCCAGCTGAAATTTAGTTTCTTCAAAAATATTGTCAAAACTAAGATAACCCTGCATAATTCTAATCCACAGAAACGGGTCAGTTTTTATAGTACATGCCAAGGGCGGATCCAGGATTTTTTTTTCTGGGGAGGGGGGGGTTACAAATTTTTGACTTTTTTCTTGAGGGGGGGTTTACTAATTTTTGACTCAGTTTTCGATTTTTCTGATTTTACTGAATTTTTACCTAGGTTTTACTAATTGTCGACTTATTTTCGACTCGGTCAAAAATTTCGGGGGGAGGGGGTTCAAACCGGGTAACCCCTCCCCTGGATACAGCCTTGGTATATGTTTACCTTTATGTTACCATATGGCTCATTTTTTCAGTTTTCACTGTCATTTAAACTTAATTTGGGAAAAGTGGCTCAGACTTTGCCCCACAACCGAATTTTGACGAAATTACGCCACTGCTCCACCCTGCGCATATATCACAGCGACAAAGTTGAAGTTCCTTTCTGTAGATCTTATTAAAACGATTCTTACCCTTATACGTACAGCTTGTTAAAATTCCAAGGTTAACTTAGCTGAAAGGTAAATAATAGGCACATTGTGTAAACATTGGAGAATGAGATTTATCAAGCTTATTATAGTGATTACGCCTATATCAGAAGACTATTGAGGAAAAAGGGATCTTGAAAGCAATGTTGTTAGCTATTCCAATCACGTATGAAGTTAGATTCTTTGGAATACGTGAATTAAAAATACAAGTTTTTTTTTAACTGAAAGTAAGGAGCGGCATTAAAACTTAAGACGAACAGAAATTATTCCGTATTTGAAAGGGGCTGTCCCCTCCCCAACGCCTCGCTCTTTACGCTAAAGTTTTTTATTGTTTAAAAAAATAGAGTTGTGAGAAAGAGTCAAACTTTAGCGTAAAGATCCCAATTTAGATAGTGACAGAATTTGGGAGTGGTTTTCCGAATATCCCCAGTTCGTGTGATCCTATCTACGGAGAAATTCATGTTGTCTCAGTATCCCCTCCCCCGTGAAAATGTGAATACGAATTTGTTTTTCAAGTTTGGCAATCACTAAGAAGAATCCTGTATTTCTCCCGAACTTTCCTATGAGATGGACTCGTGAGCAGCTAAGACTTAAAACACACAGTAATTTAATGAAGGATATACAAAAATTGTTTCGTCTTCACAAACACTAGGCATTAATATAAAGTCATTCAGAGGTAAGATAGGGTCAATGACAACTCAATTAAGAATTTAGAAAAAGGAATTGTCTGTGGTGTTCCGTGACATTTAAATATACTAGTCACTCAGATGCCTTTAAAAAATAAAGAAATGATCTATGCAAATTATTAACATCAGTCAGAGCGCAACCTAGAGGCTTAAAGCATTTAAAATGCTAAAACAGACGTATTTATGATGTCCTTTTAAAATATTAATGGAATTCTCGGTCTTTTCGGTAAATCGGGCCTGCGTGACAAATCGAAGAAGACTTCAACTGTCAGAATGCAACCATGGCTAGGTTTTATGAATGGAAAGACTACCCTTCGTGAACACAGTGTGTCTTTGGAGAAAAAAATCTCCATAAAAATAATATAAATTTCTACAAGGTTCTGGAAATATAGCAAAAATAATTGATTAGGAGGCTGTCGTTTCTAAGACGATCCTAAATCTTGATAATATATTTGTTGGGTACTTCTTGTACAATATATCGACCAAAGCAAGTATCAATGTTAAGACAACAATTCATGCTTCATAATATGCAGAATAATCCTAGTTAATACATTTTGCATGCAGCCTCGCTATGCTTTACACCCAGCCCCCCCCCCCCCTATAATGTGCCAATGTATAGTCCAAAGTATATATTTTCGATGCTTTGTAACTTGTTTTTCCAGTTTTTGTTGCGTCACAGTTGATTCAATTTACAGGTACACGGGTTGAAACAACCGAGACGGATAGATAAGAAATATATAATTTGAGCTATATATTTGCACATCAGAAGGGCTTGGGGTAAATAATAGCGGGGCTGCATGCAAATGTGTTAACTATGATTATTCAGCATATAATGAAGAACGATATGGGTAGTGGTGCGTTTATATTGTCACCTTTATATCTATATACAAGGAAACCAGTCACGAAAAACCCGCCAGACGGGTTAATTGCAAGAGACCGCTATAGAGAAATGCAATGCAAAACGTGGTTTTCATTGCGTTTTACGATATTTGAACTGTTGTTTTTGGGGGGTTTAGGGGGGAGGAAGGTACCTAGGTTAGGGTAGGTTACGTATTTAATATATGCTATGCTTTACCCCCAACCCCCCTAATGTGCAAATATATAGCCGAAATTTGTTTATAAGCTATTATATATTCATCCTATTTTATTTCATTACCATTAACCAAACTTGACTTTTTAGAAGTGACCATATAATGCAACAGTACCACGAAATGTTTTGTTAACATAGGTACTTGTATCATATAACTGTGGTTGGTATATCATACAAGTACCATTTTTTTCTATTAAATAAAAAAAACAAGTTTTTTAAACTGAAAGTAAGGAGCGACATTAAAACTTAAAACGAACAGAAATTATTCCGTATATAAAAGGGACTGTCCCCTCTTCAACGTCCTGCTATTTATGCTGAAGTTTTTTATTGTTTTAAAAAGTAGAGTGGTGAAAAATAGTCAAACTTTCGTGTAAAGAGCGAGGCGTTGAGGAGGGGACACTCCCTTTCATATACGGATTAATTGCTGTTTGTTTCAAGTTTTAATGTTGCTCCTTACTTTCAGTTTAAAAAACTTGTTTTTTTATTTAATTTTTGAACGTTTTTGAATAAATGCAGGTTTGGATCTTGGCTCACCGTACATGAATAATTAAAACAAAATTTTCATATTAATTTACTTTTATTTAGTTAAATGGCTTTCACGAAACTTGTTTAATTTTATTTACGAACGTTTTTATTAGTAATAAATATACGTAACTTACGAATTAACTTACGTAACGAACTTCTATATTCATATATTTATAATACGTTTATTAGGGGGGTCGCCCCCTAGTCAATACCTTGCTCTTTAAGTGAAAGTTCGAATTTTGTTCCAATTCTTTAAAAATGACCGCTTAATCACAAAGGCCGTTAATTATAAAAAAATCTTTGGCTTAAAGAGCGAGGTATTGACTACGGGGTGAACCCAATCATATATGTAATATTTTCTGTTCGTTTAAAGTTTCGATGTTGCTGCTATTGCAGTTGAAATACTTGTTTTTTTATATCAAATTTTTAGATCTTTTTTTAAATAATGCTGGGAAGTCCGGCGCCCCCTTCGTAGCAATGTCCCTTCCCCCATGAAAACTTTCTTCATGGAAAGATCCTTCCACATAACCCCCGACCCCTCCCCCCCCCCCTACTACCAGGAAAAATCTCCCCTGAAAACGTCTATATGCTTCCAAATAACCAATACTATATGTTAACATTGGGTATAGTTCATAACTTTCAGCCCTCCCCCCGGGAACTTCAGGGGATTGAGTCATCCTAAAAGAAATACTTATTATATTTTCGAACATGCTGAACAAAATGGCTATCTCAAAATTTTGGTCAAGTGCCTTTGGGAAATAATGAGCGTGGGAGGGGGCCTAGTTGCCCTCACATTTTTTTGGTAACTTAAAAAGGGCACTGGAACTTTTAATTTCCATTCTAATGAGCCCTCCCACGATATTCTAGGACAACTGGGTCGATACGATCACCCCTGGGAAAAAAAAAACAAAAAACAAACAAAACAAATAAACACGCACCCGTGATCTTTCTTCTGGCAAAAAAAAATGCAAAATTCCACATTTTTGTAGATAGGAGCTTGAAACCTCCACAGTAGGGTTCTCTAATACGCGGAATATAATGGTGTGATTTTCATTAAGGTTCTATAGCTTTTAGGGGGTATTTCCCCCTTTTTTCAAAAATCAGCCAAATTTTCTCAGGCGCCTAACTTTTGATTGGTAGGATTAAACTTGATAAAACTTATATATTTGAAATCAGCATTAAAATCTGATTCTTTTGATTTATCTATTTGTATCAAAATACCGTTTTCTAGAGTTTCGGTTACCATTGAGCCGGGTCGCTCTCATTTACAGTTCGTTACCACGAACTGTTTGATAGAATAGCCTGTCAAATCATATTGACAGCTGCACCTTCATAAAATAACATGAAATTTGTAGGCAGTACAGGATAAATACCGATTTTTTTTGTGAGTTTGACGTTTTTAAAACAATCACAATTCTTGATAATATAGTAAGAATAGATTTTTTTTGTAATAATCAAAATTAGTCTCTAAAAAATACGAATAGAGAAAAAACAACTTGGAATATAGTTATTAATATTAAATGACTTTAAGATAGGAGTTACTGTATAGCTCTATATTCATTAGTTTTACCATTGTCATTTAGATGAGTCATGAGCGCAAGAATTTATGGTACTGTTGCACTAGCTGGCACCCACGCGAGAAGTCAAGTTTGGTGAATGCTAATGAAATAAAACAAAATAGGATGAAAATATAACAGTTTAGAAACAAAATTTGGGCTATAACCTATATTTGCACATTAGGGGGGTGGGGTAAAGCATAACATATATTAAGTACGTTCCCTAACCTAGGTACCATTTTTCCCCCTTAACTCCAAAAAACAATATTCTAAATATTGTAAATACAATGACAACCATGCTTTGCGATCCATTTCTCTGTAGATAGATACCCGTTTGACTAGTTTCCTTTTGCATTTCCCTGTACAGTGTATCGCGTATGTACCAGCTAATGCAACAGTACCGAATTTATATTTGACGGAAGTAAAGCTTATAGAAATAGGAATTAGAAAGAAAAAAACCGGTAAATTTTATGGGAAAACAAGAAAGTTAGAGGAGAAACGGAAGATATTCAGATTTTTTTTTAGGGTGAGCACAAGCCTGAAACCCCTTCCCTTCTCCGTATATTGTTGTGCTGGACCTCTTTTTGCTCTTCAATTCAAGTCAAATTATGTGTCACCTCAGTCATGTTTGCAGGGATGAGGAGCGCCTTCACATCCCCTCTTAAAACTCAAGGTTTTCAAGAATCCTCCGGTCAGCTCTGGTATTGTCCATGTAATTTTTTTTACATTTTTTTTTCAATTCTTGCCAACACCAACCCCTCTGAAACAAATTCCAATGTAGGCCAAAGCATCTAATTTGGTGATTTTTTTTCACCGATTCAGATATTTTATTCTTAGTAAAATTAAAAATACTGTAGTTTATTTTTAACCTAGAGCAGCCATAATTCAGTGGTAGACCTTTGGGGAAAAAGATATGCGAAGGGGGCTAGTTGTCCTCCACTGTCTGGATACTTAAAATGACACTTCAACTTTCAATTTTTTGTTCAAATGAGCCCCTCCTGATCTTCTAGGACCTTTGGTTCAATACGATCTTCCCTAGGGGAAACAAAAATAAATAACAACAAACAACACACATCTGCGATCTTTTTGGCAAAAAAATACAAGATTCCAAAATTTTGTAGAAGAAAGCTAAAAATCTCTACAGTAGGGTTCTCTGATCGTTCAAAGTTAGAGAGAGGCAGAGCCTTCAAATAAATATAGAAGGCTCCATTGAGCCTTCAAATAAATATAGAATTAATTCTAACGCAGGGGAGGTAGAAATTGATCCACAATCCCTTTTGATTTTCGGGAATATTTATGGTCTACGTCATTATTATGAGAGTAAAGATTTATGTTAAACCGAAAAACGAGAAGAATTTATTCCATATTGGAGGGGTTATACCTCCTTATCCTCCCACCCGATGTCATAGAAACTTCGAACGATGATCATTTGATCGGAAATTGAGAGTTTTATTCCTCTTATTAAAGTCAACAGTTATTGGAGACCAATGAGCCCTTGTCGTAGAAACGTTTTTGATATCTGGTCGTTTTGTTACCCCATAGGACAACTGATAAGATATTTCAAGGTATATAGATAGATAGATAGATAATTTTATTCACCCACTCGATACAAAACCACAAATGGCACGAATGGAGTATAAAGAAGAAGAAAAAAAAAAAAAACAAAAAAAAACACTTAACTGCAAAAACAAAAACAAACGTTACGATACACCGCCAATAAATAAAAACAGTATTACAAAAACACACTAAGGACGAATTGCAATTGCCAGACTAATAGGCCCAAGCGACCCCAAAAATTCAGAACGACGTTTCGTCACAGCAGCAATCGGATCTGTGATACCGAACCTTGCAGACATCTTGGAATTTTTAACCCACGGTGGGGTATTTAAAAGAAATTTTGCATATTTGTAAAAAAGTGATCGAAGGTTTCTTTTATCACTAACACTAAATATATGCCAAAACGGTGATAAAGCCAGAAAGTGTGGGATCACCAGTGCATTATATAGCCTAGCTCGAATTTGTCGATTATATTTCGCTTTAGTTGAAGATAGCGCCCCGTAAGCCTTACGTGCCTTTTCTGCGAAATTACTTATTTGGCGAGCACGTGTAGATGCCATGTTATGACCTATAGGCATTCCTAAGTACATTATGGAGTCAGACAGTGGAACCTCTTGAGCACCAAATTTGACAGCAAGATCTATACAATCTGCATTTCTCCTATTGAAAGCAACAATCTCGCTTTTACTTGCATTAAAAGATAGGCCTATCTCTCTATAAGCATCATCTAGAATCTGAAAATTTTCTTCAATACGAGACAAACATCTACTTAAATTAAAAATATCATCTGCGTAATTAAGTAATGTTACATCCAAACCTCGGAAAATGCAGCTCATTTGCACTAACTTTTGGGCCTCGAGAACACTATTATTATACACCCGGGGTGACGAAATTGCACCCTGCCTAATGCCCTTTCTAACCGGAATAGCTTTTGGTAATACAATCGGCCCGTTAGGAGACGGGACTTTAACTTGGACTCGAAGCTTCTTATACATATCCCGAAAAGGCAAAATAACCGATCGGTCCACACCACGTTTATGAGCAGACACTAATAACTGGGGATGTATCCCAGAATCAAAAGCACGTCTAACATCGTGACTCGCTAGAGTAAGGGATTCATTCAGTTCATCAGCTTCTATTAATATATTAGCAAGAATATAATGGACGTGCTCGCGACCAACACCTTTTTTAAATCCGAACTGATTATCGGGGGTAGAACATTGAAAAGCAATATGATCTATAACTAGCAATTCCATAAGCTTACATAAAACCGGCGAAACAGTTATAGGGCGGTAAGATACGCATTCAAACGGATTTTTCCCTTTTTTCAAAATAGGTGTAATTACTCCAGTACCAAAAACGTCGGGAACGAGACCAGAATTAAAGATAATTTGGAATAGAAGCTCTAAATGACTCAGGAGACCAGCAGTACCATGTACAAGATGCAACCCACACAACTTGTCGACACCTTTCGAGTGTTTCTTTTTTAATTTTGAAATTGCACGAATCAGATTAGGAACAGTTACTATGTAGCCAACACCAGAACTAGGCAATTCCATGAACTTATCAAGTTCGACTTCATATTTATCTTCAAGATCTTGTTCGGGTGGAGAGAACTCAGAAGTAAAGTGGGACACCCAATCTTGCTCAGAGATCACAGGTTCGACACTATTCTGATCACCATTACGTTTAAGAAATCTCCACACAGCATTTGGATCATTACTTATCAATTGACTATGTTGATCGATCACTTCACATTTATGCTTAGACAAAATCTTAGCAAATCTGCGTTTGCTGAACAGCCGAACTTCATTTACAACACCTGATTTCGGACGACCACACTCGTTCCAGAGCCTAAGCCAAAATTTTGCACGACCACATGCTTCACTTAGAGCAGGGTTTTCGGACCACTTTGGAATTTCCGTTCCCACTCGGACTTTACGAATGGGGACCGCAGCGGCCTCGGCAGATAACAGTGCGTGAGATATTTCACTACAGTAGATGTTTAGTAGCAGCTGTTTCTCTTCATCTTGAATACATACACTCTGCTGTAGTAATTGGAACGGCACTTTAATCTTTGTGAGAATCTCATCCAATACGTAATGATAAGTAGCCAGGTCAATTTTACTCCAATTAGTTTTGATTTTCCACTTCTTTTCATTAGTTGGGGGGTTAGGAGAGGCAGGAATTACTCGAAAAGTGTTTATAATTGGAAAGTGATCAGACGCGCTTACGCTCAGATCTACGTGCGAATTGCCGCAAGCTGGAGATTGGATGGAACTTAACATGAAGTCGAGAGATGAAGTCGAGCCTGAGTTATGGATATAAGTAAAACACAGATCATTGTTAGCAAGACGAAGACCGTCACAGGAAGATAGGAGGATCTGTGCTCGAGCGTTAGACTCATCAGTCAAGTCACAGTTCACGTCACCAGCGACTATACATACAAGGCCCTGGCTAGAACAGCTGCCCACCGAACTCGATAGCTTACTGCAGGCTTCACTAAATTTTTTTTCTGATTTACTGTCTCTGTAGTCTGTTGGCATGTACACAGAGTGGATAACAGTTTTGTGCACCTTAACAGCAACAAAAAAGTCTGAAGATTTATACAGAATGGGATTTAACCTGCTGCTAACAAGAATGGCGATTCCACCGGACGGCCTTCCCCTGCCCGATGACTTTGCAGGAGTAGCAAATACTTTGACGCCATCGTTTAGCTCAAGCAGACTAACGGCTTGATTCGAGAGGAAGTGTTCCTGCACACAGAGTACATCATTATAACATAACAATCCTTCTAACAGTGGCATTTTATCAACCACTCCACCATTTAAGTTCCATGAAACAACCCGTATAGAATCACCGATCATTGTTTAGAAATTAGCTTCTGAGCTACTGGACATTGGAAGCTGTAGCACGGGTGTCGAGAAGAACCACACAGAGCGCATTTGGGGGCATTTTGGCATGGAGTGTCCCGAGAGCTGGAATGATCTCCACCGCACTTTGAACATTTTGGGGGATCTACACAAGATTTTGCTGCATGTCCGTAGGACTGACAGTTGTAGCACTGCATCGGTAAGAATTTAAATTCTGTAATGGGTAGTCGCTCGTAACCAAAAATGGGCGGAGAGTTCATTGCGATAAAGAGATGAGCTTTGCTTTCAAACTGTAATTTGAATGACCGAGTACTACCAATTTGTACGGCCTTAACACAGTTCGGTACAACTGAGCGCAGTTCGTCATCTGAAGTTTCAGTGGGAACGTGGCGGATTATTCCGAAGAAAGCGGGAGTTTTTACTTTAACACTTATAGTTGAGTCACTTTTACCCACTGCCTCAGCCAGGGACTCGGCAGCATTCTTGTTGTTCAAGACTACTCTCCATTCAGATTTCCTAGGTTTCAGCTCCACAATGTTCGAACTAGTATCACCACATACTCTGTCCAAATAGGATTTCCGAGCGCTAGGGTTCGAAAGATCTTTCGGGGGATTCTTCAAAACAACCGCATATGACAGTTTCGACATGATCGTGTTGGTTTCTGCCGCAGGCATAGCAGAGACAGAAGGAGAGGGATTAGAATCCACGTAACTATCGAACTTAGCACACAATTCGTTTACTTTCCGGGTTAGGGTAGCCGTCACTTCTCCCGGGATTATCGGAACTTCATCAGGTTCGAAAATCACAAACCGCGGCAACGAGATATTTTTATCTTCACAAACCCGAAATACTTTTAATATGTCCAGGATATCATCGGTGTTCTTCGATCGCGCAGTAACACGTGTGGTAATTCCTGCTAGGGGCCACAATAACTCCTTCGCCATTGCAATTGCTTCCTCTGAGAAAAACTCGACTGCTTTTTTCGCTATATCCTCCGAGCGATTACCAGCTTTTATCGCACGGAAAGCATAATTCAGTAACGCATTCCAAACCAATTTCTCATTACTCCCCATCGCAACAGCCACGTCACAATCCGTAATGCAAAATCAAAGTCCGAGGGGAGGAGCCAGTTCAATAAACTACGACGTAATACAGAGCTATTTAAGCTAATAAGCGAGGGAAGCGTAGTCTCTTGCTACCTGATCCCCGCAGTTTAAGGGAGTCACACTCCCGGCAGGTACAACGGCCCTTGCGACAAGAAACTCCCCTCTTCTGCTCGCTTATTAGTAAAATTTAATAATATGAACGCACTCTAGAATCCGCTATTAAGAATTATTATTAGTATTTCAAACTAAGTCACTGAATTAAATTCAAGCCCAAGCAGTGAATGAATGAATATCAATAATCTAGGTCAAGTTCAGGTCAAATCACCAAAAGTCGACTGTTATTTATTCCAAACTAAGTCACTGAATTAAATTCAAGTTCAAGCAGTGAATTAATGAACATCAAGAAACTAGGTCAAGTTCAAAGCAAATGAATTAATCCTGGTTGAGAGCACGCTTTAAAGTTCAAGAAATCCAAAAAAGATGTTTTCACTTGGGAGACTGAATCAAGACTGAATTTTGTACTTTCTCTAAGACTGCTCAACTTTTGCGTAAGGAGGAATATTCTATGGAGGGAGAGTTGAATTTTCCGTGAGGAAACGCCAGCTCTTCTATAAATTAAGTAAACCCTTAGATGAGATTTACGGTGAGATTAGATATAAGTAAACCATTAGAAAAAGACAACCATTAGATGGATCAATCCAAATTGCCCACAAAGTGTTTCAGAGACAAAACTACTTAGTCATAATAAATCCATAGCTTCAGTTTGGAAAGAATAAAATTTAAATTTCAAACAAAAAAATTATATTACATTTCTACAAACCTCAAGTATATTTTAGCCAATGAAATCAAAAGTTATTCCATGGGGTTGCTCACCCTTCTTCCCTTGGTGTGCATATTGGGGAGCCGTTTGCTTTGACGTGCATGACACACTTCCACGAGAAAACGGTTCTTCATGTCATGCAAAACATATTTTGGGGTACACATTGCTTGCACCACTTGTGTGCATAATTTTGGAAAATGGGTGACTCCTCAAGGTATTGTAGGCCTATATTATATTGCTGAATTATTACTAGCAGCTCACCGCAACACCAACCCACCCGAGGCCAGCATAGCTATACACTCTCCTCCTCTATCCCAGTCTATTCAAAACATCCCTCTTAACCCCCTCCCAAGAAGTTCCAAATTCCTTTTAAATTCTTTCTTATACCCTATTCAAAACCCTTTTGGGGCGGTATGCTTATAGTTTTACCCTAGACGAATGACCGAAAATGACGATCTTTGGCAATTTGTCATTCTCCATTTGCAAAACGATTCCTAGTCACCATAACCTTTCTCTCATTATAGCCCTAGAAAGCGATATTGAAACACTTTTGTCGTAGCGGTTCGTAAGGTCAGTCAAATGGTCAAATTTGTCGTAAGGTCAGTCAAATAGGTGCTCAAAACTATCAGCAGGCAATCCCTCTGAATACATCTAACAGATCCTTATACATCTTTTGAAGCGTCCACGTTTCAGAACTATAGGCATTAAAAAAATTGTTAAGGCACCTACATATTATGTTGATTTGTAATAGGTGTTTTGATAATGGGAAACAATTTCCGATCAACCAATATCATAGTGATGGCACGAAATTTCAAAAGTCGTTATGACCAATATAGCAAAAAATTGGTTATCAGGAATATTTGATGCCTTACTATAATCAAAGTGAACAGTTTGAACATGCTTACAAAGAAACCGGCTCGACTGAAACGATTAACTATGCTCGTTCATCTAATTCAAATTCTTCATAAAAAGTGAATATCTAATAGAAAGAACAAGCAAGCGAAACGCAATCTATGCGATTTCAGCTCTTGTTAAGATTGCCCGATAATTACACTAAGAGTTACGTCTGAAATAACGACAACCATGAATACTAACAAGCTTAATTAAATGTTAATATCCAAGCAAGAAAAATTAACACCAACCTGGAGCTAAATAATCACGCCCATTGTTGATGAAAATGATGTTGGTGCTGATGCCTTTGAATTGTTTTTATATCTTCGTAATGATGATGATGTCGAATTGGATGAATATGATAAGGTGAAATTGAGGATCTACTTCGCAAGCTAATTTCTGGAAAGTAATATCGGAGCCGCGTCCAAAAACACTTATCTTTCCATCTAATAACTGTAGATGACTTTAAAACATGTCTTAGTTCTGTATCTATGTCACTATCGTTTATACGATCAAGTTGTATCACAATTAAACGATGAGACAGGTCTCGCGCAATCTCACCCATTAGGGTGCGGACCCCTGGTCTGTACCACTCACTTTGTATATAATTATTACTAAGAAGAACGACAACTCTTCGAGACGCGTTTGTAGCTGCATATATTGCTTCAACGCCGTAAGCGGTCACTGGCAAATCCCTGTGATGTAAACACAGTCTGTACGAACGTATACAGCCTTCAAATTGCTTACAAACATTTTCTACTAAAAAGTTTTCGTCTTTTATACTATAACTTATGTAGGCATCATATAATTTCTCACTATCATCACAACAATTGTCTTTCCGTGATATTCTGACGTTAAACCAACTGAAAAAGCGGAAATAGATTTCGTCACGGTGATAAAAAAGGCAACAAAATAGAACAAGTAAAATGGCTGCAAGACTGACTCCAATTACTAAATAGGAAATATAGTCAAAGTCTAGACCAGCTACAGTGAGATCATTTTTTGTTTGTATATTAGGCTGTATTATTGATATACAATTTGTCATATTTTTTTGTAATATATAAATATCAGATCCCTCTTTGCATTCAAGCTGGTTGAAGTCTGATACTTTTGCACGATTGGTCGTGGTCCATTCTTGAAAATCAACCAAAAATCCACAATCACACCGCCAAGGATTATTGGAAAGATGAAGATTAATTAAGAATGCATTTCTGGATAAAAGCCACACATCCATACTATGCAATGAATTTCCATCAAGTCTCAACACTTCCAGCTGCCTAAGATGAAGAAAAGTTGAATTGTTAATGTGAGATATTCTGTTATTTTGTAAATATAGAAAACGCAAACTGTCTAATGGCTCAAATTCGAACCCATGCAGCCGTTTTATCATATTATCTTGTAAATGTAATGCTATTAAACGACGAAGCCCTGCAAAAAGGTTTCGAGGAACTATATCAATAAATGAATTATTCATATATAAAGTCCGTAAGTTTTTACGACCCAGAAAAACATGGCTGCTTAGAGATGACAAACGGTTACCATCAAGGTGAATCTCTGATGCGTCCATGGGTATGCGATCTGGAATGCTTCTATAAGGCCCGTTCGTGCAGTCTACTATATTGACTGACCATGATGAATCATGCCAGCACGAGCAATTACTAGGGCAGCTCATTTCACAGTCACACGCTTCGAAATCACAACAATGGCATAATGAGAAACAATGGGTTTTATAAGGACACAGAAATTGGGAGCTGTCAATTTGGCTAATGGGCATAAATTGGTGGTCTTGGCTATTTTTTAAGCGACAATACACAGTTTCAATGTCCATGAGCCGTGGATAATTTGGAGCAGTTCTCACTTTTTGGAGCCATTCCATATCACAGTCACAAACAAATGGGTTGCCAGCTACATAATATTCAATCTTTTGGAGGCCATTATTAACCTGAAAAGCAGTGAGCTCTAGCTTTTGAAGCTGATTAGCAAATAAATCAACTCGCGATAAATTATGTTTGTCAGAAAAAGTCTTAGCACCAATAATCGAGATTTCGTTATCATTCAGGCTAATGTGATGTATACAATTAGGTATATTGATAGCAGAAATGATTTTGATTTTGTTAAAACTAGCATCAAGGTACTCAATCACCATCTCCTGCAGTTTGTAAAAATTGCCCAACTCATTTATAGTATTACTGTGAAGGTCGAGCCACTGAAGACCTTTCGGCATAAATGCATAATCAAACACTTCGATTCTATTCTCTGATATGTTCAACCATGAAAGCTTAGGTAGGTTGTTAAAAATCCCATTTATATTCACTAGTTGATTACTATCGACTCGCAAAGCTTCAAGCGTGATAAGGGGATCGAAAACTCCGGGTTCAATATTTGAAATTCGATTGCTCGCTAAATTAAGAATCTTTAATCCTGACAGGGTTTCAAACGTCTCTTTTTCAATCGATCGAATCCTGTTACCACTAAGTTTCATTGCAAACAGTCCTGATATCCCGGGGAAAGATCCATTTTTCAGTTCTTCAATGCTGTTATCAGCTAGGTCAAGAGTCTTAAGACGGTTCAAGTCTCTAAGGGCGGAAGGAACTTCCTTTAGTGCGTTCCCAGAAAAGCTCAACTCTTGAAGGTTTGTTAGATTTCGAAATGCATTTGGATGAACATAGGATAAACCATTTCTATCCAAATACAAGCTAGTTAATAAAGGCAAGCCTAGCAAGGCACGGGCATCTAATCTCGCCAGCTTATTATTTGAAATAGATAAAGTATGCAAATTAACAAGGCTTGAAAATGCTGAATTTGGTAAGCTCTCAATTAGATTATTATCAAGGTGTAAAATTTGTAAACTCTGTAAATCACTAAATAATTGAGAATCTACATGCGTTAATTTATTGTTAGACAGTTTTAATATAACTAGCTGAAATAGGCCTTTAAGGCAATCTTGCTGCAACCAATGAGATGTTAATTGATTATGTGACAAGTCAAGCGCAAGAAGCTTATCTTGCTTTGAAAGTAGCTTTGAAGGTACAGCAACAATCATGTTATTTGATAGGTTGACTTCTTGAAGATTTTTGAAGTTTTCAAACAGGCTTGACGGTAAGGAGCTTAACTGATTTCGTGATAAGTCAATTGACTCGATAAAGTCTGATCCACGAAAAGCCTCGCCATCTAACATGACAATGCCATTATCTGAGAGAACCAGAGTCGCTAATTGCCGGAAGTTCTTGAATGAAAAAGGTTTCAAGACAGACAAATTGTTTTTCGAGAGATATAATACCTTTACATGTGGCTCGCAGTCCAAGGTCTCACTTCCTCCAATATCATCAGTGCTCGTAATGGCATTATAGCTTAGATTAAGGGTCTGCAAACTGCTTAAGCTGCAAAAAATTGGCCCTGGAAAGAGTGCTAGATTAGCATGAGTTATTTCAAGGGTGTCGAGATTTGATAGCCCTTCTAGGCTATTGACAAAAACATGCAATATAACAGCACTAGACCACTCACTATTATACGGGCGGATTTCAATATTAGTGAGGCTGTTCAGCCCCATAAAGGTCGAAGATGGAAGAGTAGAGAGCTTACAATGTTCAATTACAAGTCTTTGTAGCCGATTTAAGTGCACAAAATTTCCAGGAATCAGGGAACTCATATAATGAAATGTAGGACTGCATTGTATCCCAAGAGTCCCGGCAAGGTCTGAAGGAATCGCACTGAAGTTTGATAAATCGATATCACTATTTATAGTCCTTAATTTACATTGTAGATCACTTCCGTCCCTTTGACAATCCTGGGGAATATCAAAACTTAACACTTGATCAAATAAGAGCACAACACAAAGTAATATCCACATTCTTATTTTCTAGTTCTAATATATCCTAACGATTCTCATTTCCACTGTTGCTCCGTTGAGCTTTGGTTTCAAACTAAATCAGACTAGAAGAAGTTCTCTTTGACAATCGGCGGTGGTATGCGAAACAGTGTCCCTTCAAGCGGCTAATTTGTGACGGCTTTAACTGGCTGAAGCCTCAGCAACTTTACTGCGCCTGAAGGCTTAAATAGTACTTAGAATGGTCAGGCAAAAATGGTAAAGCATGGGTTATTTGGCACCCTTTCCATTTGTGTAATCTATGGAATGTGCATGTTTTCCTCTTTCGGTTTACCCAGTAAATGTTCCTAGATTAAAAAGCGGAAATACTAAAACACTTTGTTCTTTTGAATTGTTATAGATAAGGGAGCACACACAAGACAAATAACCAAATAGAATAGTATTCTCCTTTACTAATTATAGGATTTGTTAAATTGATACCTAAGGAAGGGGGATAGGGGCCGTTGTCATGGACGTTTGTGGAATGGAATAGGGCGCGGTGTCCTGTCGCCCCAATCCTTCGAGATCCGAATTCTCCTGGATTTCTGGACACTTATTATTCAAATTATACAAGAATGTGCTACCCTCCATTCGAAAAAAATCGTTCTTACATCCCTGGCCGTTTCTTTAGGAAAATCAGCAAACTGCTCTTTCCTGGCTCATAAAAGCCGTAAACAGGGGGAGGGAACTATGGGGTTTGAGCCCCCTCTAAATGATTGTCTGACTAGTAAAAACGTAACAAAAATGAATATAAAAAATTTTTGATGTGCTTTTATTTTTTTTACCCCCTCCCCCCCAAAAAAATAAATCACGGATATGACTTTGTGGCTCATACTAATTATTCATAATTTCAGTCATGGAAGTGGGATTTCGGAAATATAGATAACCAACAATTGGTCCTTCAAAGTGTGTTTTATTAATAGATCTTATTTCCCCATTAGATATTTTACACATTTTAACTGTTGTATGAATATAACGCAACTTAATTCCTCAAATGTCTAAATTTATATCCATTCGAGCTCCCATTGCTAAGGGTTAGACATATGCTAAATGGACTTCAACCCAAGCAAAGGTCCGTCTTATTTTATTTTGTCCAAGACGAAAAATCCTAGGTATGTGCTTTGAAATGCACATATTTATTCGGACATTGGATCCGATATAAAAGATTATTTAGATACTCCAAAAATTACGGCTATTTTGATAAAGAATAAATATAAAATATTGTTCTAAATTAAATTTGAAAACTCGTACAATTTATCCTGTCTTACAGACATTTTAATGCCTTTTTTGGAAGGGAGGGGGGGTGGATACCAATCATTTTCCAAGGAGAGGTATAGGTTTCCCCTATTCGGAAGCGGATTTGTTCAATTGTTTTACTGTCGAATGAATTTTCTCTGCCTCGAAGGGATCTTTGACCCTTTTACCGTACTCCAAACGGTTAACGTACTCCAAACTTTAGCTTAAAACAGAATTTTTTCGGAGGGAGGGGGAGGTTTACGACAGGATTTTTTTGGAGGGGTTACAAAATAACTCCAAAAAAGCATAAAAAATTGTTTAAATTCATTTTGTTATGTTTTTACTATTCGGACGAACATTTAGGGGGGGGGGGTCAAACCCTCTCCCCCCTTCCATGGATACAGCCTTGGCTTAAAACCTCTGAATCAGGTTTATAATAGGTCGAAACATTTGAAGCATTCCTACTGAGACAATATCTTTTTTTTTGGGGGGGGGGGAGACAAGGGCCACAAATATGCCAGAGAGGTGCAGACTATTACCTCTTTCTCCCCTTTTTACGTCAGTTTGTGAGGGTTTCTTCAACTTAGGTAGGCCATGATTACATGAATTTAGATCCTTTGAAGTGAACTTGATCTCTTCGACCATGCCCCAAATATTTCTTCTTTTCCCTTTTCTTTTGTTTTCAAACGCTTTATGAAAGAGTATGGGTTTTTTTACATTTTCACTTCAACACTTTAATCATAAACTAAAACAAAATTCAGGGCTTGAGTCAATTAGTTCACCCGTGAACCTATTATAGATAAATATAATATAAATGGAGCCCATTGCACTGTAAAAAGAAACGTACATCCGACTTTTTTTTAGGTTCAGGAAGACTGAAAAAAGCATAAACAAGCAAAACATACGAAAGTATGGAAGAATCTTATGTTTTTACGAAAAAGGGTCAGAAGGTTCCACTGGGTACTTGTGTAACTGTGAAGCACTTGGCAAAGGTCTTTTTCAAAATTTAAATCTATTATATCTACCGATAGGGATAAAATGAGTCAATTCTAAAAAACAACTGTGTAAGATTTTGAAGTCATAAATACGCCTTTTATTAGTTGGTAGGGAGGGGGCTCAAAAAAGTGCAAAACAGGTAAGCTAAAAACAAAAATAAAAGTAATCTTAGGAAGAATTGTAAAAATAGTCATAGGTCAGAGAGCCTCAAGGCTCTCCATTACACACATATTTCGAATGAAACCACTTTTTTATATAATACTCTGTAAATAAATAAAAAGCTGATGGCACAAAGATAAAATTTATGTCTGTTCGCCGCGTTAGAGATTCTCCGTTTCATCCCAGGGAACTAATTTAATTTTTGTTCTGCATAAATGGGACCAGGACAAGATTATAACCAGGGAAGAGTTCTTAGCTGAATCCTCTCCTCCCTGGAAATTTGAAAGACTTCATTTATAAAACAGAGTTTCCGTATATTTCCGGGCCAAAATAGTCTTAAAAAAGAAGCGGTTATTGGATGGATCTAACTTTTTTTTTTACCTCCTCTATTATTTTGCGGAAAAACAAGGTTTAAAATTGGGACGGTTAAGATCTCCTAAGGGCAAACATTTTCTAACAGAAACCCCAAAAACTGGTTTATACGCCCTTTCATCCTTTTAATAACAATTCTAATACGGATGAGGACCAAAGTTTTTTTTGAGGGGGGGGGGGAAGCTGATACAGGATTGCCACCCGATGAGGAAAAATATCACTAGCTTTTGCTGATTTTCTGGTTGATTTAGTGATTTTCTTTCAATAATTTTATTGAGGCAATAATAAATCCCTAGAAATAGTGACTTTTTGAATTGACTTTTAATTTTTATTAACTTTTATTTAAATTTTATTTAACTTTCATTAACATAATAAACAAAATATAAATTATTACAGATATAAATCACTACACTAGGGAAAATTTTGAATTTTACTAATGCGTAGCGATTAACTACATAAACATTCCTAAAGTCATCCTAAATTAATACAAGCAAAAACCAAATAAATAAATAAAACATACATAAACATTCCTAGAAGCATAAATCAGGTTTATCCTGGAGTGATTGAAGTTTCACATCTCCAAAAAATTATTTTTCAAGGACCATATTGAGTTTATTACACTGAAGGTGCGCAGAAGCCTTGGCGTTCTAAAAAATATCAAATATATTTTACCCGAGGCCATTTTTGAGAATCATCTTTCAAAGTTTAAGTAAATTCACGATTGAATTTTTCTTCTTATCTTTAACCGCTTTCTAACTATATTTTAATAAGGCTATAAATCTTAACCAAGAAACAAATCCTTCAGCAGAATTGAACCCTTACTTGATTTTGAAAAACTTTATGGTCTCTTGTGTATCTTTAGTTTTTCTTCAGATCCACCATGGCCTTCCCAGGTCAGGGACTCGCGCAGGAAGGGGAAGCTTGGGCCCAGGACTCCCCACCAAAATCCTAAATTCTCCCGAATTTTGAGGCACTTCTTATTGAAATTATCTGACTATTTTTTTTTTATTACCCCCTACCTTGAGTACGTGCCTGTGTAAAATCCCTTAGATTTACTTTATCTTTTGTGTCGAATCGGTCAAACCATTGCCTTTGTAGCTCTCTGAATATTCAGGTTGTGCCTACTTAGTCAGTAAAACTTCGTTTTAATCCTGCAGTCTTGAGTCAGATGGAACGACCCTTCCTGATTCGGCACGAGAATTGGCACCTTTAAAAACATTTTGAAGAAAATTTGGTTTTTGTATAATTTTCTTTTATTATTATTGTAGCCTTTTCTTTTATTATTATAATAATATTTTTGATATTTTTATATTAAATATTTAATATATTATATTAAATATTATTATATATATATTATTATATTATTATTATTATTATATTATATATTATTATTATATATATTATTATATATTAATTTATATTAAATATTAAATATTATAAAATATTTAATAATATTTTTAATATTTTTATATTTTTAATATTTTAATAATTATTATTATATATATTATATTTCTCCGTTGGAGAATGTTTAGTTTTTGCTGAGTGAATAAATTTTTACAAATCTCTTAAATCTCCCTCTTCGCTTTCTTTCTTTCCCTTTTTATTTGTCTTTGAGTTAGTTTTTTAATCACGTATGTGTCTTTCCCCCTCTTTTACAGGCCAAGGAGCTTTTGTAAGGTTCAGTGCCTTGTATTTGTTGTCTGACTTTTGTCTGTTAATAAACCTTTTCTAAAGAGAATGTTAAATTTAAATAATATTTAATTTAACATCAATTATTAACAAAAAATAACATAAACACATCCCCTCCAAATGCCAGAGCATGAAATGGAGGAGGAATTACAAAAAAAAAACACAAAAAAAACATTAACCTCAGAAGGGGCTTAAAAAACAAAACGTAACTACAGCATCATTTACCCTCTAAAAAGAATAAATAGCTGTCACCAGTGCTGGAGCTACTTAGGGATCACAATGTGATTTTGAAAAAGAAACATCCCTACAAAAAAAAAGAAACCCCAGTGTAATAATACTAACCCTTAACGTTAGCCTATCTGATGATCCCGTGTTCCAATTTTAATGTTTATTCTCAAAGAAAAGAGAACTTCACTACCTGATTGAAATTTGTCTTTTGCTTCATTTCTTCTCCTTTTATATACATTCTCGTTTTTTTTTACATTCTTCTACAGATGCTTTTTAGGCTTCGTCGCAATGAAGGCCGTAGAAAAATTATCTAGCTTTGCCTAATGCGTAATTTGACATAAATTGTCTTTTCATCATCATGCTGCACGTATGGAGGTCCCCTTGGGTCTTGAAATTCTAATTTCAACCCGTAGATCTGCAGGGTTTTTATGCCAAAGGACAAATTTGGGAGAACTTCATTTTAAGGTTAATGTTTCCCAGGCAAGTTTTTTGGCTTTTTTTCTGCAAGCACACCATTTTCATGTCAGAGGCAGCGCAATAGCGCTGCCTAAGTAAAGAACGATGTTGGCACAATGTATTATTTATTTTTTTGTTTGTTTGTTTCCTTTAGACTAGGGCACTTCGAATGTAAGGAGTTGCCGTAGAAAATTGGAAGGGGGCTCATTCGATTAGAAATTGGAATGGCTAGTGCCCTTTTTAATAGTCGAAAGGGATTGGAAGGCAATTAACACCCCATCCACACCCCCACTTCCCCTAACACATCCAATCAAAATTTTTAGATAACCATGTTGTTCAACGTAGTTGAAAGATCTGGAAATTATGTTTTTGAGGAGGACATACCCCCACAACCCTCAGGGCAAGGGTTGTAAGTTATGCCCTGGGGCACATAGGGTTTTTATAGAAAGCGTCGTCGTAGAAACTTCCAAAAGGATTCATTCAATTGGAAATTGAAAGGGCTAGTGGCCTTTTCAATAGTCGAACGTGATTGGATGGCTATCTCAAGAGGCTTAAAAAAAATCTCTTTTCCATACCATCCAAGAGGAAAATATCTCGGTACTGTTTTTTACGGTTTCGGCAGTTTCTTTTTCTCGTTAAGATTAGTCAAATATTGCTTGTAAATTGTTCAAGTAAGTAAGCCAACTTACCAGTAGCCTTACCAGTAGCCAGTAGTCAACTTACCAGTTGTCTACTGTAGTCACTAATCCTCTCTTTGATTTTACCAATTATATTTACTCAAGTTCAATATCATAGCCCAAGTTTTCCCAAATGAAGTAACTGTATGAGGCATGCTTATTTTTTATAATTTAAATAAAACACTTTAAAGTCAGCATAACTAAAATAAAACATTCCAGTGTTCGTACCATTCTTATAGTTGAAAGTGATTGGAAGGCGGCTTACGCCCCTCTAACGCCCACCATTTCCCCAAACACATCCAATCAAAATTTTGAGATAGACATTTTGTTCAACATAGTTGAAAATTCTGGAAATTAGGGTTTTGCCAGCGTTGTCGTAGAAACTTCGAAAAGGACTCATTCAATTGTGAACTGAGAGGGCTAGTGCCCTTATTACTAGTCAAAAGCGATCGGAGGGCGAAAGCCCCCCAGGCCAATCATTTCCTCAAACACTTCCGATCAACATTTTGATAAAGCCATTTTGTTGAACGTAGTTGAAGGGTCCTGAAATTACGTTTTTGAGTATGACATCCCCCTCCAAGCTCTCAGGGCTAAAGTTGTAATTTATGCCCATGGGGCATATAGTGTTTTTATAGAAAGTCATGTCGTAAAAACTTCAAAAATGGCTCTTTTGATTGGAAATTGAGAGGGCTATTGCCCTTTTTAATATTCAAAAGTAATCGGAGGGAAAATCCCGCCCCCGCAAATTTTTTTTCCAAAAATTTCCGATCAACATTTTGATATGGCCATTTTATTCAACGTAGTTGAAAGGTCTGGAAATTATGTCTTTGAGGATGACAACCCTCCCCCCATAGCCCTCAGGACAAGGGTCGTAAGTAGTATGCTTAGATTGAATTTGCTTGCGTATATAGGAATTTCCATGTTATTTGCTTGCGTATATAGGAATCTCCATGTTATTCTATAGAAGCTCTACACCTTTTCAAAGAGAGTGAGTATCCTCTCACATGGGCTTATACCTCTACGAGACATATAGGAAAACATTTCTACAAAACATATACACCTTTTCAAAGAGAGTGAGTATGACTTGATTGGTGATTGGGATTTGAATAAAAGGAATAGTTTTCTTTTACAATTTATATTAGTAAGAGAATTGAATTCAAAGAGAATAGTTTTTATTTGAGAAGATATTAGTAGAGAAAAATGAGTGGTGCATTTATATTATGGGAGATTAATGATGGAGCCGACAACAGCAGCAACGATATACGAGTACCCAATGTGGCTGTAGAAATAACCGCTGGCTGTAGACTATGTCTTGAATGGGAAACTATGTATGCTAGATACGTGATATCATTAAGCAAATTTAAACAGGAGAGTAGAAAGCTATCTTATACTCGTGTCACCCACCCTTGCTGCCACCTACAACTTTTTTTAACACCATATATTGGCACGAGAACCACGTAGTTTATGGTTTTTTGTCAATGTGAATTTGAAAAACAGGAATTTTGTCACATTTATGTATGTTTTCTTGGATGGTTATGTGTGTTGTTCGATTTATTTGATGTTTTTCATGGATGTTTAATGGTTTTGGTCAGTGAGAATTTGAAAAACAGGAATTTTCTCACTTGAAAAACCAGGAATTTTGTCTCTTTTATGGTTTTTGTCAGTGAGAATGAAAAAACATGAACTTTCTCACTTTCATGGATGTCAACAGCAATTTATGTATGTTTCATGGTTTTTGTCAGTGAGAATGGAAAAACAGTATTTTTCTCACTTTGCTGTCAGTCATTAATCAAATTGTTTCCGGGCAAAGTTTAGTAATGTCTGACAGCTACTGCTCCAGGAATAGATCCAAATCATTAATGTCTTTGCCTCGGGAACAGTTCTACTGGTCGAACTCCAAAAGATATTAATAACCAAAGGCCATGGAAACAATTAGGCAAGAAACATCTTAGCGATGAATTGTTTTAGCGCGCGAAAAGGTTTCTTATTAATTTGAAATGCATTAGCGCAGAGATGTCAATAACAAAGGAACACGATGAATTTACGTTTAGGGATTATTTGGGCGAAACTGTTTTAGACAGGTTATGGAACTATTTCGGCGAAACAGATAGAGACATTTTAAAAGAAGATTTTTGAAGAGATTTTAGAAGAGAATTTAATGGTGAAACTCTATGGTCGTTATAATACACAAGTTTCATTTGAACAGTGTTGTGAGGTCCTCTAACCCAACCCCAAAGGGTTCCAATCCTCCTACCCAACCCCGAAGGAAGCCCCCGGTCCTCAAAGGCCCCCCAAGCTCCCCAAGGGCCACCGGCGCCCCCCAAGGCCCCCCCCGCCCCCCCACGGCCATCCCCGGGCCCCACAAAGGAATTATTTACTGACCTTCAGTTGTTGTGATTTTAAAAGTTCTGCTTTTGTTTTCTAAAATCATCGCCTAAAATGCCTCAAACTGTTTCACACAAAGAGACACATACACAAAGACACATACACAGAGACAAAAACAGAGACAAAACCACAGAGACACACACACACAGAGACAC
Source organism: Artemia sp. Qi Xiang Cuo (assembly GCF_049724085.1). NCBI lineage: Eukaryota > Metazoa > Arthropoda > Branchiopoda > Anostraca > Artemiidae > Artemia > Artemia sp. Qi Xiang Cuo. Next base: position 15,100,055 of record NC_142795.1, read on the forward strand.
GAACACAGAGACACACGCACAGAGACACACAAACACAGACAAAGACACAGAGAACTACAAAGACATAAAAACGAAGAGAGACAAACACACACACACAAAAGAAGACAGAGACAAATACACAGACACAAACACAGAGAGACACACACCGAGACACAAACACAGAGACAAACACACAGAGACACACACACAGAGACACGCACACAGAGACACACACACAGAGACACACACACACAGAGAGACAAACACACA